>NC_135700.1:16541988-16842366 GCF_964276395.1 Gasterosteus aculeatus | reverse complement strand
TGAAGGCGAAAGTGAAGTTAACACAGGGACCCAAGGGGCAGGAAACTACAAAATAAAACAGGAAACAAACCCACACCGTGACACAGCTGTCCTAATCCAAACGCTCACAATATATAATTACACCCTTCAGTTATATGGAACCGGGTTGAAACCTGGCGCATCCAAGTGAAATTAGGTGCAAGCACAGCTCATTTTTTGTAGTACAACATCAACATTCAGTGACTTGAATGGACTCTGTGCCCATTTCCCAGACTTGCGCCAGGACCCTGAGATGAGTTCAAAAGTCTTTCGCTGCCTTTCTTTGCTGCTCTCGTCGCCCTAGTAGCACTGTCACATTACATTTCTGTGATCAGAATCAAACATCGCTGCAAACCAGCTCATATATAGAAGAAAGTCCGGTCACATCATGTCAATATATTCAGCCTGTTGGACTCCATTAGTGGAAGAGCTCATGAGGAGCACTCACCATATCTGCCTTGGAAAAGTAAAAAAATTGCATTGGTTTAGATTTTCTTCTTTTTTTTTTGTATGCGGATCTGTGAACCCACTTGAGTGAAATGTTAAAGAGACAGCTATGCTATTTTCTGTGTTTCCAACTTGACAAAAAGATAAACATAGAAAATGTGAACCTATTAATTTAGGAAGATTGAACTGAATATGCAATCAAAACTAATAGAGGTTTTAAAGTCTATGTAAATGTTTCAGATATTTGTAAGAAATTTAATCACCCAGTAATTTAGGATATAATGCTGCTTTAGCAACCAAAACGTTTTGAGTAGTGTGTACTTCTACCTTCCTTGTACTAGAACAGCAAAATATATCATCCCTCTTCCTTCACAATAACTATTGCCTAATTCGAATCGTCATTGTCATGTACAGCAGACGGGGAAACATCGGTGGAGGCCGTGTGAATGACTCCTTCAAAGACGGCCTTCACTGGCTGCATACGCACTCAGGGGTGCAAAGGAAGCCAGCAAGTGCGTTTTGCGGAGTCATCGAAATTCCATTCAGTTGCAACGCAGCAAGTGTGCATTCAGCTGACTCACTGAAATGCTCTGACAAAGAAATGGCTGCATGTTACGGCCGTCAGTCACGCCAAGTACTGTGACTACACACGTCATGTGTTGATAATTATTCATTTTTTCTAAACCATATCTGCTGTCTTACATTTAGTTTCCCATAGACAATGTTACATGACTTGTGGTTTTCAACAACAAGCGAAAGGTGCAGGGCAAAGTTTGGTCTGTATGCTACATGTTGAAAAAAGTGTTTTTTCCAACATATTTATTGAAATATGTGAATATGAAATATGTGCATAGGAAGGTGTTTCCAACAATCCTTTCGGAAGTGATTACTTGTTAAGGTAAAACTTCCACCCTGTCTTAATAATCACTATGTAACTTAAATATTGCTGAATCTACAGCCGTTACCTTTTATCAGACTTTAAAGTAAAGGCTTTTAATTGTACGTAAGAACCAAATTAGGCGCGGCAACACATTTATTTTACCCCAATGGCCGCGCCACTAGCAGAATAAGGATATTATCTGCCACGGTTTGGCTTCACTTCATGTTTTATTTTGTAGTTCTGCATCATGTCTCCCTGGGTTACGTCACTTCCTGCCTTGCCCTGTCTTCCCCTGTGATTGTCATTAATGTTTCCAATCACCTGCACCTCCCTAGTGTTTTTTAGCCATGTGTGTCTGTTGTCACTTGTGGCGTCATTACTAAATGTTAGTTGTCTGCAGCTCATACCATGACCTTGTTCGTGTCACAGTTTCCTGACTACGTTTTTGCCTTTTTGGAGTTTTGAGTTTTTGGAAGTTTTGACTATTAAAGTCCCTCTTTGTTCTCTGCTAAACTCTGCGTCTGAGTCCTACCTTCCCTCTCCCCTCGCACGGACCCCGCTCTGACAATTATCAGCTATAAGGATTTCATTCAAGAAAACTATAAATCACACTGTGTTGAAATGTAATTTTCTCCATTAATATAAGTGGCGAATAGTATTCTGTGACAAGAGCGATGCAGAATGACGTCGCACAGCGACGCAGAGCCGCTCGGCTGCAGAGCTGCAGAGTCACTGAGCCCCTGGGAGGACAACCGGCAGTCGTTCTTATTCCTGTCACACAGCCGCTCACTCGACACTGGTCTAGCTGACCCACTAGCTGCCGTGATTCATATTGTGAATTATGTTCGGTCCCTGCATAATGTATCCAATGGGACAGAAAGGTCAAGGAGGATATGCGTTACAGAAGCTGCAGTGGCAAACACCGCCAAGGTTTCCCGCCTGTATCTTGTCTTCCGGAGGCCGTAGCTTAGCCTCGTGACCTCGTAAGGTTTTCCTTTGTCATTCAACTGCCATTGGCTGGCCGATAAGTCACTGATAGCAGGTCAGTCTGACGACCGCTGCAGGTCAGAGACAGCTATTTCATTTTGGGCAGCATTTACATACAAAATCTCCCACAGGGCACTTCCCTTTGGCCCAGTGTGCGTTGAGCCATGTCTGAGGTGCACCTGCCCCGCTAAACCCAGCCGCATCCATGCCAGCTTCCGCTCGCAGGCAGTGCCAACATGGGCAAACAGCACACCACAGGCAACCTCTGCCAACACTACACTGTAACAAATTGCTGTAAATTTACGGTGCATTTCTAACGGTATCTTACAGTATGTCATAATAACTGTAACATACAGTTCAATTTCCATCCCTTGCTTGTAAATTAACGGCCAATGTTATGAATAAACAGTTAAACCTGTCAATTTACAATAATAGCAGACTACCGTAATTCAACTGCATGTTACATATATTTTATGAAGTGGTGGAACTACACATACAAGTGCAGTGAATCACAATCCATCTACATCTGTTGTAGGTTAATGTATGAAATCCCATGTCAGCCACTGACAAACAGGTGTTGTAAGACATCATAATGAGATAGTATCTCATGAGATACGATGATGACTCTGACTTAAGGCCGGCGCATGCTTCTGCGTTCGCGTCTGCGTCGTTGCGTCGACGCACTCGTTTAAATTCATGGTTCTGCGTGTGTTGCAGAGCAATTCACCGCCAGAGCAACAGGCGGAGTAACGTGTTTTTGTTGAAGACGACCTAGAGAGTCACGTCTATTTATTTATTTGTTTATTTATTTACTGCACAGCACACCCTCCCTATCCCATGCGCCGCCTTTGCTGTCGCTTAAGAGGCCGGAATGTAAGGATTATAAATATTTGTATTATTCAAAGTTTTCATTGCCTAAAAGTGATTTGAGTGTCAATCATGACGTAATCTCAGTTCATCCAGAACACCTGTGCAGTTCAACATGGGAGGAGTTTCTCATTGCCTCGTCTCTCCAAGTAACGTTGGTAAGTGTTATTTGCCTAGCATGATTAACATTCTCCTTCCTTACATCTTGTTGTCTTCCTCAACTTTGTAATTTTAATATTTTACCAATGACAGTGTTTCTAAATATTTAATTTTGGTTTGTTTTACAGAGGCACTGGATTAAGGACGCCAGCTGTTTGCTGCGGCCAATTGAAAGTGTTCCATAGCGCAGTGTTTTTCAACCTTTTTTGCGTCAAGGCACACTTGAGACACAGAAAAAATCTCACGGCACACCAACAACCGGAAATTATATGAAAATCAATCCCAAACATAGTTTCAGCATGAGCATAATATACTCTAAGAAATCAGGGAAACGTGTGTTCTATCTGTTGTGTTTTATTAAACTTAACATCATCCTAATGCCAAGATGGCACAGGCTTTATGCCCAGGTATCTCTTAAGCCTAGTTTATGCTTCTGCGTTTTCAGAGCTACGCAGACATAAGACCCCCTTGCGTGTCCCTTGCGTTGCTTTTCACACCTCCTTGTGTCCTTGCGTGTGTCGACCCATTTTTCTAGCCTTACGTCAGCAACGCAAGCCTCCCGCAGCGCACCAGGCTGCGATTGGTCCGCTAACTACGTCCTTTACGGAGTCTCACATTTCCGCTTTTATAGCACAATACCGCCATTATTAAAACGAAGAATGTTTACGAGAGAACGGATCAGATTTAAAAAAATTTGTCGGAAGAAATGCCCATATATGAGCGCTTATACAAGCCGTCATTGGCGGGTTGTAGAAGCGGGTTGGATTCACGGAGGGAGATCGCCGCAAACGCCGGTTTGCCGGTCGAGAGGTGCACAAAGTTGTAGAGGAAAATACGGGACAAATGTGTCCGCGATGAAAAGCAACAGTGGCGATGCACGGGGCAATAAAGTAAGTCTAATAAATAAATAAACAAATAAATAAATAGACGTGACTCTCTAGGTCGTCTTCAACAAAACACGTCACTCCGCCTGTTGTTCTTGCGGTGAATTGCTCTGCAACACACGCAAGACTTTTAGAAGCATGACTTGAAACGAGTGCGTCAACGCAACGACGCAAACGCAAACGCAGAAGCATTTTGCAAATTGCAAAACTGTAATCCAATATACGACAACATACCGTAAATTACAGTAGGGCACTGTAAATAAAAAAAAGTTACTAGCGTCGACTGCCAGTAAATTGCAGATAATTCACAGTAAAATTTGTTCAAGTTTACGGTAACATACAGTAATCCATTTTACGGTAACATAGTGAAAAAAACATTTACAGAATTATACCGTAGAATAACGGTAAATTCCTGGCGTCCTTGCTGCCAGTAAAATACCGTTAATTTAAGATGAAATTTTTTAGAGTGTATGTCCAACACAAGGGAGGAGTTAGCAGTGGTGAGAAAGGAGGGTGCAGAAAGGCATTACAGAGCTTTACACAGGTGGGGTTAGCGTGCTTCCTTTTCTCTTTTGAAACGTCATGAGATATGTCTAAAGGGTCTCATGCTGTTTTCCACCTGTGAAAAGGAAATATCTACACTGCAAACTTTTCTACCCTGTTTAGTGTTTATTAAAAATATTGAAGCCTAAACTCATTCTCATCTTTGCGCCTCGATGAAGGGAAGAGATCCAGCTGTGGAGGAAGTGGAAGTCCCATCGGGACGACAGAGATACTTCCTGTACATGTCTTTCAATTAAAAGCCCCAGTACCTCTGACACGTTGCGTCGGTCTCCCTGTGCGGTAGGGAGGAAAGGGAAGAGGCCTCAAATAGCAGGGCACTATAGGGAGGATACTAACGTGTGTTGTACAGCCTGTAGCGCGTTGTTCACATCGCTCACGAATGCATTGCATACACAATCCAGATATCTTCATTTTGAATATCAGGACCTGCGGGATGAGTGTTGGAAACCTGTAAACAAAAAAGATGTGAGGAAACCATGTCACCTTCTTCTGAGTCCGTCTCGTGTGGTCCAGAAATACTTTAGCCCAGCGATTCGAAGTGTGGGCCGCGATTCTCCTCGCGACAGCGAAGTTCACGTTTCGCAAATACCTCGCGGAGACAAACTTTTGCTCGCGCGAGACAGACTTTTGCTCGCGGATGTTTGATTTTGGTTAAATTCTTAAGGTCATTTAATCATCATGTTTTGATCAGAGTTGTGATTAAAGGTTTGGGTGGGCCGCGAAAGATTTTCAGATTTCAAATTGGGCCGCGGCATTCTTGAGTTTGGGAACCGCTGCTTTAGCCCATTGACTTACATCACGTGAAACCACTTTCAAGTATGAATACATGAATAGCCCTCATTGAAATCATTAGTTGTAAATGACTAAGTAAGTAAGTAATTCTTACTTCTTCTACAGAAAAATAGTTTGGGGATCGGTAAATAAATTAAATTATCTTGGTGACCCCGTGTCACAGCTCATTGCAAAAGTGAAAACGGCAGTGACTTCAATAATCCTGATGGCAAGACGGCAAGTTGACGATTTGAAATCTTTAAAGTCTCATGGAAGTAGTGTGATCATTATGCTGTGAGATCTTTACAGCAGATCTGTTTCATGGTGATAGGTTGGCTTGCTCCCGCCATGGTTGCTCCACTGCATGTCACATGATCACATTTGGGAGAGAAGTAGCAGCAGACTGGGAGCAAGTGAGTTTCGATTTGTTGAGAGAGAAAATGCTTTTTGTGGTCCCGGTATCATAATTATCCTCTATTTCTCCAAAGAATGGAGCGATTATTGGTCATTTGAGTGGGTAATTGACATTCTAAAGGTCTTTAGTCTGGCTGCCCGTGGAGAAGAGAGCTCGACTGACCGACATTACGATTGGCCTGATACAAGAGCAGCTTGTTAACAAGTGCCTCATATTGCAAAAAGCCATTTAAAGCAATTTCTGCTAGGTTGGAAAGTTGATTAATATTATGACCTCCAAAAAAATAAAGATACAAAATAGTATTATTCTTAGTGCTTTTAGGATGGCAATTTCAGTGCGTCTCCCAGTCAACCACTTTGCTCCTAAATAGAGACTTTTCATCCAACACCACCAGCAGGACAATGTTTTAAAAATATCTACACAACACAAAAGGCACAACATGTGATATATGAATTCTAATGGTCCTTTAGAAGCACTCAGGGCTTATTCTACCTGCCAAATCTAATTCCATTTAGCAGGGGCACAGTAGGAAAACCCTGCAAAAAACCCCATTAAAAACATGAGTATAAATAAAAAAGGAAATACAGCCAAAACTGAACTAAGGAATCAAAGCTGCACACATTAAAATAGTGTCACTGCTTAATCACTAACAGAACAACCAAGTTTGATCCAGAACTCAAGATAAGCACTTTTTACGGTCGGTTTATCCCCACAAGAGCTAATTAACGGCCCATTGAAGTATCCAGGTAGTACGGCAGGAAACCAAGGTCAAATATTTCTGCAAAGTAGAACTAACTGACTAATTAAGGAGCAGTTGAGCCGCGGAGTTCAGGGAAAATGTAAAGGATAGGAGCCATCTTCATGAGAAATACTAATTGTACTAAAACCTTCAAAGTGTGGATTAGGTTTCAATTTAAAGAGCTTTTTACTCACTACTAGTTCACCCTTTTAGACCACAGCTTTAATATTTTCTATTTTATATGATCTGATCAGTTTTTCTGGTCTTTCGATGCCAACCCGAAAAGAGGAACCCCACTATTAATCAATTCACTGCATACTAATTTAAGACTATTAACTTGAATCCATTCTGGATTCTGACATCACTGCTCGTTCATCATTTTAAAGATGATAACGCCGGAGGGGTGAGCCGTGGTATCTTCATTAAAGCGCCGTAAAAGAAGATAAATTGTTATAAACAAAGATCGTTCCTACTAAATTTTACACAAATACAACTGCTGGTGTAATTATTTCATCCTTTCATGCTTTTTCTTCCTCAATGCCCCCGATCTTTCTCTCCTCACCTTTTCTTCTGCATTATCTTCCACCTTCTGACACTTTATGCATTTTTAATGCCCCCCAACCATGACTGTTCTGCAGATATGTATGTGCTGACATCCTAATTCTTATTTTAGCTTTGCGCTAAAATGTAAGAGAATAATGTGTATATATAATATAATACAGGGTTCAGCGTCTTTATACCCAGTGAAAAAGTAGTGTTTTTAAGCAGCATTACAGCTGCTGCCAGCCAGGTAAGCCGTCTAACTTAGTGAGACCCCGCGGCTTACAGCCCGCTGTGCACACATTCACGTTTAGTATGTTCATAATCAGAGCGGAGTTCAGTCAGGCAGCAAGGTCGCGCTGACCTCTGCACAAACAGGGATCACGTGAGGCCCTTCTGGGATGCACATGTCTTGTCATCGGCTGTAATGTCAGCTTGATGAACGATGCAGGTGGATGTTCCACACTTCTTGAAGCAACGTTGCTGGCAGAGATGAGGGTTGGTAAAAGAGAGCCAGCTGTGTTAAAGCCATACAAACGACAGGCCCGGTGCTCCCGGAGCGTTTTGTACCACCCTTGTGACTATTAGCACATCACAGAGATGTCTATAGGTAAGTTTCTTTTTATGTGGCCATCTATCACTGGCATCCACAGGGAGCCCGTCCACCGACAATTGGGCTAACAGAGTGTTAACCCCATTTAAAGATAGGAGAATGTTATAAGAGCCAACCTTCCCCAAGGCAAAACCAAACTGGGTAGAGATGGATACAAGTGGAGAAGGCAGTTGCAGACATGGGGATTCTATTTCGCAAATTTTAAAATGATTTAGTTTATTTTTTATTATTTGCATGATTCTGATCTCTCACTCCTATGGTTTCAAAGAGGAATACGATAAATACTTTCCTGTAAAATATAAGAAAAATGTGTGAAATACAATGTCTTACATCCCAAGACGCCACAAAGAGCTGGTCCATGTTTTGCATTCAGCTCTGATCAATGCTGTAAAAAAAATGCATAGAATCTTGCTGCAGTATAATGGCTCAAATACACAAATACAGCACGCCAGAACACAAATCCTTTGTTACTTTCTATTCTACACAATGAATGTAAACCCGCTATGGCTGTTACCAAAATCCTGGTAGGTGTGAGGATACGGACGTGTTCTTTTTGTTGAAGAGTTACTAGAAACATACTAGTTGGCATGCACAGCAGTGTGTTCCTCTGTCGTGGAGTGTGTGGAGTCACTTTTGGGCTGCCGCAGAGCCTGGCCAAACACCAGCTTGACGACAGCAGCTGGAGAGTAGTGATGTAATAATCTTGTTGCCATGGAGACCTGTGGTGCCCCAGCATCTCCAAAAAATCCAAGGGCGGAGCAAAGTCAGCGGGCCGGCTGGCAGGGACGTGGTACTGCTGTGTCAAGATGATACACGGCCGCTGGCGCAGGGACATCTGACTGTCCTCCCTTCTCAGAAAGCTGGTGTCTATATATATATATATGTCTTTTCATGGAATAGACACAAGAAAAACAAAGGTTTTCAAGTAAACATCCAGCCCTTTAAGCTAAATTAAAAGTGACCATGGCATGTGCACTCATGTTTTTGTGAGCTGTGTGGGTTGGGAGTTTTCCTCAATTAAGGAGTTTCTCACCCCTAATTGAGGCAGAGAACCTTTTTATTCTTTTGACATAGAGGATTTGAGATCCAGATGAGACTCTGGAGAAAAAAACGTGAAATAAGGGATGAACGAATTGGCTGAGAGGGTGAGAGAAAGAAAGCGGCGAGTAAGAAAAACAAAGGAGGAAGAAAGAGGCTCTTAGCAGCCAGCATCTCATCATTAGTTAAAGCCTCACCATCTTAAAACATGGAAATGAAGTGTACCCTCGCCTTGATGTCCAAGGCCTAGAAACCCAGCTCCGGAATCTAATGAGATGCCTGTTTATATAACAAATAAATAGCATGTGAAACCATTTTAAGTAACAAAAAAATGCTTTGAGGGGGAACAAAAAAAGTTAGTTGAGAGATGAGAATCTCTGGCTCGACACAACTAATATGATTTTGTTGACTAATCAATTAATTAAATCTCACAAAAGCAACACTTCTTGATGGACTCATGTTCATGAGAGATATTTATATATGTGTGTGTATATCATTTTAATAAAATAAGTATTTTTGCATCTAAAAAGTATACAAATCAACTACGAGAGCGCAGTCCTAATACACATACGTAACATACGACTTAAGCAAGTTATGCTTACTCATAATTCTTCATTCAAATTTACTCATCTTGTAAACATCCCTCCAGCATCCCAGTAAAAACAGAAAGCACTTTGGTGCAGCAAGTCAAGAGCAGTAGGTTAAGTACATAAATACGGCACCAAGTGATGTTGAACTTTCCGCCCTGAACGGTTTCTGGAGCCTTTTGGGGTTTTATTTCACTTCATTCCTCACCTGAAAATCCCCACCTGTCCAGCCACAATGTATTGTATAATGTATTCTGTGAATGTAGTAGTTCTTTTTCCCCGAATAGTAAGTTTCTTCTCATCTGTTTTCACACCCACAAAATTATGAAAGATGCACACTAAAGAGGAAGAAGTGGTGGTTTTGATAAAGTATATGTACAGTATATATACACACAATGTGTCTTCGCTTTATTGCATGCCGTGGTGGCTATGACAGAGGCCATTGTATTTCTCATTTAATGCGTATTTGTACATCTAAGAAGGACACAAAAAGAAGCAAACCATCATTTTGTTTGGGATTCGCGTGTGCAGGAATGTCATATCCTGTTATCAACATCAGCCAACATCTTTAATGTCTAAAGAGCTGCGGTTCCTGAGAAGTCCCAGGACATGCGCATGTTTTACCCATGAACGCATTTTAAATCAACTTGACTTTGAAAGCTCCCACATTGAGTGGAAAACATCACTCGAACATCTGAGCCTTGACACACCAACAATTGATTTGGGCAGCGCAGCTTGGTCCGTAAACTCAAAAAAAGCCATTTATTTCTAACGTGGAACACAACGTTGTGCAAAATGACGGCGGCCATGCGGATATCCGAGGGGCACGCAAGATCGATCTCCCTCAGTGAGTCATTCATGCTGTTCACCTCTCTGAGCGCCGTGTGGAAATACAGAGGAGAGGAAGAAGCTCCCCCATGGAACGCAGACCCGTGACGCCTCTTCCTCGTTCTAGTCTGTGATCAGCCGTGCGTAAACAGCAGCTCTCTGCGAGACGTCATCGGATTACAAAGTAGTCTGTCAGCCAGTCTGCTCCCTGATTTCACTGCCTACCGCTCCAGAGAAAACGGGAGAGACAAAGGGAATATTAGAGAGGCGATGAAAGGCTGCAAGACAACGGGCAGATTTTATTTGCAAAAAAAAAAAGGGGCCGCAAAGAGAGAGCCAGGAAGGAAAAGGCGAGGGCTCTTTGGCTGGCACTCGACTGAAGTGTGCGACTGCTCTGCGTATGGAAGGGAGCCGACGATGACGACACAGTCGACCACAGTTAAGAGCGGGGATGAGCGAGAGCCACAAGCAGTGCTTAATATTCCACGCACGCACGCACGCACACACACACACACACACACACACACACAGTCGCTCCACTATAGTAAGAGTTTAAAAATAGAAACGGAGCTGAAAAAGTGGCGCGTCAGAAGACGGGGGGTCCGGACTGCACAGAGTGGAGGGGAGAGGGGGGGGGCGGTAAGGATGGCTTTGCCCTTGGTAATGATAATTATTGACTGAACCCCTCCTGTTGTGGATTAAAAACATTTAGGAAAACCTTCTCTGATTCCCCCGTTATTGTCCAAGCATTCATTTAATGGGGGGGGGGGGGGGGGGGGGGTTATTAGAGCGTTTTGTTTGTCTTAAATTGCCTCACATCTCTCCAACCACGATTGTAAGCTTCAATCAATGTATTCTTCCGAACCATCTGTCATGAGGAAATGCCATTAGACCGACATGGACACAGTGGCATATTGAAAGAATACCTGTATTGGTGGTTTTTTTTATTTTTTTATTCTTATTGATTTTTTTTTATGAATCTCAACACAAGAAAGTGTGCTTGCACAACCACAGAATTGTTCCCTTAGCACCATAATGCTGCTCTGCTGTATACCTAAGTCATATTGGGCAATGCACAAATGCACATCAGAGACCTTTTGAATCGACACAAAGGGTTTTGGGAAAGACATGTTCAGGATGATTTGTGAAGCAGGATCTGGATATTTTCCCAAAGAACTCATGTTGTACATTTTACTGCCTATAAACAGTGTTCTCTTCCATCCCTTCCTTCCTTCCTTCAATCGCCAGCTTTACTGTAACCTAGTCTATACAATAAACTGTGGGGTACTATGTTTGTATGCAATACTAATAATTTGGGTTTTTAATAAAAACATCATCTGGAAGAGTGATATTACCAAATGTACATTTTTTCAAACCCAACAAATAAATTGAGCTAAAATTAAATGTGTTCACGTGTAGTTTGTGTGAATCAGCTGATATTTTCCCTTTGTATTTCTTATCCTTTTATCATTAACTGATCAGTGCAGATGCACAGGACACCACCTGTATTGAACTACTCAACCAAATAATAGTTTGGCGCAAGACCGTGGCTCTGTGGATCCAACAGGAAGAACACAGCGTCATTCCACATTACAGCACCGAACACTCCCGGCACCCTCTCAGGAGACGACAAACATGACAACTACAACATAAACACACACACACACACACACACACGCACACACACCACAGACCGCAACACGCCTCCTGGACTAACCGCTCAGACTGAAGCAGGCTTACATTAGTGTAGAGTTAGCCTAAGAAACTCCAGAACCATCAGACACCACTGCACATCCCCCGGCATGTTTGAACCCCTCACACAGCAAAAAGACAAAAGAATCCCAACATTTCAATAATCAACAGAGTATTAGATCGTCATATTGCATCCGCTCGTCTCCACGCATTCATGTATTTCTATGTTGTCACTCTGCTGCCGAGTAATCAGCATGCACAGCGTGTTACCACCACAAAAGTCCTGGAGGCATTGCACTAGTCTTTCTGGCGTGTTATCTCCATTTCCTCTCGTCCAATGTAAAACCTGCTTCCCCAGAGCGCCTCCAGACACACACACACACACTCAGAGGATACTGTTGTCTGTAATGTGCCGAGCCAGCAGGCAGCCCAACAGGACGTCAGCATCCCAGTGTAATTAAAGCTTTTTGCCTTTTCTTTACAAAAGCACCAAACACTGCCATCCTTTATTGATGCAGGAATTTGCACGAATCAGATATGCAAGCAAACCCTTTTTTTACTTCAGTACGCAGACCAACACAAACATTAGTAGGCAGCACACATAACACAGGTAAGGAGAAGACATAGGCTACCGCTCACTGAAAACATCATTAGCATGGTGAATAAAAATCAACCGTGGCAGCCAGAAGGGAATGAATCATGAATAACAGATGAGGCCCAAGTCTGGGCCAAAGAAATCACGGCAGAATGATTTCCAATGTCAATGCGACCGACATCAGTCCGCACAGAACCACTACTGCTGTGCCTGAACTCTTCCTCTGAAAACAGGATCTCTGCCCCTCCAGAATAAGCTTTGTCTCTCTTTTTAAGTTTCACATGAAAGAAGGAGGAAGAGGAGCAGTGGCAAATACTAACACAGTAAGTACCAGAAAGCAATCTGTAAAGCCTTAAAGATTTCCCTGCTGGAAAACCTGTGCTGGGGGAAGAAGGATTTCTCTGCCAGTCTGATGTCAACCAGCGATGAGGGGCTAATACACATTCATCCTGCTAATCTTAAGAGCCTCGCTGCAGCTCTGTGAAGACGGGCTGTACCTCTTAAGACCTTCCTGCAGCTGGGCCTAATAATGTGGACGGAGCCGTGACAGCATTTGCTAATTTAAGGAAACACAGATACAGGAATTCTAAAACTATAGTCTTTTTCCGTTTGATCCCCCCCCAGTCCAATGGTAGTGGTACTAAAACGTCCCCGAGATGTTCCTGCTCCTTACATTCATTGGGGTGATGTAGTTCAGCTTGCCGCTCAGTTACCCACATAAAACCACGGCCTTTTGATGCTTCCCAAATATGACAGGAAAATTACTTAATTATGTTAATCATCTACAAAATTAAAATCCTCCATACGGGGGAGTTCTGCTAGACTGATTGTTACCATTTAATTTACACTAGTGGAGCTGAGCTTGAATGTGCTTTTGAACTACTCTTCTGCACTCACTCCTTTATTTCCTCTTGAGGTTGTTTAGACTAGAGCACCCTGACGTGTTAAAAACACAAATTTTCTTAAATTCTGCTTTGGAGGGACACTACAAAGAGGAGAGAGACTGCCACACAGGCTGCATACACATGTGCATGCAAAAACCAACCACTCCTGCTTTGGCACTAGTGTCTGGAGACCATATAACCTGCTGCTAACGCATCTCAGTCCAAATCATGTTGCATTGTGGGTAATGTAACGTGCAATAAGAAAAGCTGATATATCTGGTTCTGCAGCATCATTTGTGAGGAGCGCAACGCTAACTCGTGGAGTACTCTTTTTAGGCATAGTGGTAAAACACTTGCTAGTTATCACCCAACACAAAGTTGAACTAAGGCTGATGGGAATATCAGCAGTTTTGAAGGTATTTGGTGAGGAACCAAAGAATTGAAAACATTCGCATTTTGACTTGATGAACGCGTTAAATGAACTAATCTCCAAAAGGTGGTGGACTAACCAACCCGCTTGTCCCTGTAGTCTTGCCGCTAGCATGGCTAAAAACTAAGAACCTGCAGTAATAGCTATGTGACTGATGTAAGCCCTTCGCACGGCTGTGATGCCTATAGTCTTCAGTGAAATGCCTGCAGCATCCTTATTGCTGTTTCATACACAGCGTGTCTTTGCTGTGTCATCGAACTGTGTCCCGTTCAGTCAGAGCAAGCTCATTAATCTGCTGCAGTGCTACTGACTGAGAGAGGAGAGAGACAAAGACAGGGGGGAGAAGAGGAGAAATGAAAGTGAAAAGGAACAAAGTAGGGATTTTGTGGAATTTAGAGGCCAGCCAGGAGAAAAAGCACAAAAAAAGTGAGGGAAAGAATGAAAGAGACATCAAACGGAAGCAAATAAAATACTGCGCGTACTGGGAGGTCCTCCCATCTCTGCTGGAAGTGCATCCCATAATCACACAGGCTGACCTCATCAAACACCTCACGTGCATCAGAGACAACCAACATTAAACATTGACCCGTGTCACACACACATTCAGAAAGCTCTCCCTTAAGTACACAATTTCAGTCGTCTCTGCTGCGATGATTTCAGAGTGAAAGGCGTGTTTGACAGAGCGCGGAGGCACGAGAGCCTGTGCCACCAAAAAGCTGCCCGTTCAAACCTGACTGCAGATGAAGATGAGAATCAAAGCCAGTTAGATTGAACTAAATAAAATATTCAGTAAATCCGCTCGGTGAGTTCAACAGAAAATGGAATAAGTGATAATTCACCCAACATGTATATTTTATGTGTGAAAAATACAATAAGTTATGGTTGTAGAGCTCCGTCTATTGAGATACTTTTCTTTGCATGGTAGCAAAATTATTATTTCAGTCGTTGTATTTAATCAAATTTTCATTAGTAATTTTCGTCAAGCTTCAAGGAAGTCATCTGTCAGCACAGAACTTCAAATCCACTGTGAGGATTAGCTGTGAAACAGTCAAAATGATAAAACTGCACTAATTTTACGTTATTAGGAATTCATATTGGCTAAAAGTTATTCTGACTCTCTCTAAGTCTGTGGTCTTAATTTTCTACTAATTTGTTAAACAAGAGCCAATCATTTGGGTTTGGATTTCATCGGTTGGTTTAAGTCGTAATGATTCATCTGCACAGTTTTGCAGTAGTCAACGTGCTCTCAGTGTGCTGAGTGACGACCCGGACTTCAATTCAGTTGCAGATATTAATGTCGTGGCCAATAGCCGCGTGTCGTATATTGAGAGCACACTAAAGCCTTCAGGGTTTATCGCAACGTTTCTCCCCATTATGGATGGTTATTTAGCCGGGCACCTTCACATCAAGGAGACATGCGGGTTTCAGCAGGGCTGCTCGTAGCTGGTGGCACATCCTGCGTTTGTTCCACATTCAGCCAGGTTAGAACACATTTACAAGCATTGGCAGGCTGTGGATTAATATTTGCAAAAAGCTCTCCAATCCCATGCTTGTGAGCCACAGCCTGAACGTCAGGACGTCACATAATATTCAGATTTGTCTGTTAAACGTTATGTATGAAAGCTGACTGATTGCGCTCTTTTTTTTAGCACCAATATAAGGTAAATTAGCTGAAGTGTGTGGGAGAGAAGCCGTCAACAGACTCAATAATAAAATGTATTATTTAGATGTCTAAAAATACAAACCGAACTCCTTTTTAAAATTCCTATTTAGCCCCAACCTACATCTGTGAGCTTCCCAATCCAAGCTGATTTCTGTTATCAGCTGCCGAGCAGATCCACAAAAGCTGAGACTGAGAGCCCTGATGAAAGATATTCATACAGCAGCTTCTGAGTGAAGTCATTTCAGTCGAGCACGTCCCAGTGTATCCAAGATCCAAACACTAGAATGCACAGTCCCCATCACGGGTTGGTTGTCCATTGACTGCAACAAGTTTCATCATCTAGACTTTCCGGATCCCAAAGCAGCAATCTACTCAAACTAAGCCATTGATTACTTCTCTGTTTGACCGATTCTACATTTACTGCAGTCGTTAACATTACATCAATGTTGACAACTGCCCATCAGATTAGTGGAGCCCAAAAAGATTACTTAATCCGACCAACAGTTAAAATCCCCTAAAGTATCTCATATTGAAATACGTGAAAAACTTCTTGCCTTCACATTTGACAAGCTTAAGACTGCATTTGTATTTGTACTTTCATTAGCTGTAGGCATGGCCTCATGGAAGGAAATGGTGTTAATTTGGCCCACCAGTGTGGTACAGACTTATGTATCAACAACCAATGGCTTGCTGTGACATTTTGCACCGAGATTCATGATTCCCAGAGGACGGACCCTCGTGACTTTTATTATCCTCTAGCTTGTATGAGGATGGTTTGGTTTATGACAACATATCTGCAAAATGAATCCCCATCTGCCACCTGAGCCAGTTAGCAAATGTTAAGATTCTATGGTTAAACTAATCATCATTACAAACATTACACCTAATGAACACTGTCACACTGCTCAATATGAGCATGGTGAGGTTAGCGGACTGTTGGGGCTTTTGAGCCTTTGGACACATAAACGGTGTGTGTCTCAAACTGCTAATTTAGTTTATTTATGAACAGGGAGGCAAATGGCTAACTGGGGGAAAAGCTGCATATGCACCTAATGGTGTGGTGGTAATAATAAACATGCTCTAAGCCAGTCAAGTCAAACATACGGCCCGCTGTCCGGATCCTGTGTCAATCCCAGGGAAATATAATAAAAGGGTACGAACATCAAAATCAGCAACGTCGCAACCATTTCAGCCTCCAAGATCCTCTCAGATGTGAAGGTGAAGTGCATCGTATTCTATCAAGGATTGCAGGATTTCAGTGAACTGGAACAATTCCAGAACAAAACCGTTTGTTATGTTAATATAAATGATGCAGCATAGTAGAATAATAAGGCATCTCCAATCTGTTGTATTTTTTGAATGAGAAAACCTATTGCCTTTATACAGTATGTAAGATTCCATTAACATTATTTTAGCAAAGCGGAAAAGGCAACACCTGCAGAAAAACAGACCTTTGCATGGAGAACAAAATATGTCACAACCTCTTTTCCAATTTTAGCAGTGCATGTTGAGAAGAAAACAATTTGAGTGCACAGACGCCACTTAAGAGACAAGAACATCCTATTTCAATTATGCATTCTGAAAGAAAAATGAGCAGAGCTCCTTCCAAGTTCTGCATTTTGCTTCAAAAGAAAATCCCTTATTTCATTATTGGTCTTTTACGAGGTCTGAGTTGGTGCCAGGTGGCCGAACCACTCACTCGCAGTGATAACGTACCGCTCTCTGGATCGATGATTTTCCATTATTCATCTTCATTTCCAGCTTGGATATACGCTTTTGGTTTACAGGTGGAATATTAATTTAGAGAAAATGGCCTATAGTATCTTCCGCCAATATTTACCATTATGGTAAACCTTGTTTCACATTATGTTTACTCAATTCAAAATGCGAGAGTGTGTGATCTGCATCTTTTAGTTCATGCAATGGATTTGAATTATGCAGCTTTGTATGTTCCTATAATGAACTACAAAACACTCATTCAATATAACTAGAAACATATGTAGGTCATTAAAGTGTATATTCTACTCTTCTGTGTTATCTAATGAGACACTACTGATGGACCAGCTGCTAAACAACAACCCATGATAACTCAAAGGCATCTGTATTGCTGCCAAAGCATATATCTTAATAATCCCTGCATTTGTGTGTTTCTTTAATCACATGTTAAATTACGCTGAGTCTAAACAAGAGAAACACTGCAAATAGTGTGACAAACAACAACATGGCCAGTGACTTAAAGATATATAGGATGCAAATGTGGCAACACCCCGAAACAATAGACAATGATAATCAATTATAACAATTCTGTAAAACTATCCATCATGGATACTTTTAGACGTGTGTGTGTGTGTGTGTGTGTGTGTGTGTGTGTGTGTGTGTGTGTGTGTGTGTGTGTGTGTGTGTGTGTGTGTGTGTGTGTGTGTGTGTAGGGATTCACATAGGAAGGATCCTTTTCTTCCTGACCAACGCAGTGTGACGGTTGGAATATCCACACTACCAGTGGTTGCTCTCATTGACAGCTCTCAGGTTATTAACAAGCAATTTCTAGTGAGGCAGCACTGGCTGGTATCTTTAAAATCAAAAAATATATATATTGCGTCTAGTATTTATGGACATATTTTGCTGATGTGAATCATCATCGCATCATCTTATAGCTAAAACTCCTTGCTGCCTCCACGTCTCTGTCTTGGGCTTCCCAACGCTTCTATGGTCCCTGAGGGGCCCTTCCTCAGCGCATTCCACGTCTTCACCAACCAATTAATCCTGGATTGAGAATGTAAGAAAGTCTATTTTGACAGTGAGAAGCCTTTGAAAATCCTGGAGGAATGAACGGTTTTGAAATAACAGAGGTAATAAATAAACCTAAGTCTTCCCATGCTCCCACAGTTATGATGTAATCAGCAACAATGTTATCAGAAGGCGACAGAGACACAGCGTGACGTGGGTGACACAGGTAAATGGGTGGTGGTAGTAGAATCCCATGAGGCTGCAAAGGGAGTCTGTCCTCTTCTCTTTGCCCGCCGTCCTTTATTTTGACACTCCATTATGCCTTTGCAAGAATATATTTTTTTTCCATTTACAAAGGTCACATCAACCATCATTCCACTATAATGGGATTTCAGTCCAACAGCAGCAGCTTGAGGTGTAGGCTAATTGAGCTAAAGGGAAAGTGCGACTATTGTCGAGCACCACTAGGGTCCTCATTCTGGGCCACATCTCTGAGGTGTGCAGCAGGGGAGTCACAATGCTGTCATGCTCTACTGAGTTCACTGTAGTGCTCCACGGAGACGGAGGAGGGTTTTAACAGGGCGTATTGGGCTTCGCAGACACTTTGGCCATCGTTAATAGAACATTCCAATGCCAGAAAATAAACGGTGACAAATGATTAAGCCGATGATCCTATTTATGTTTTTATTTAGACCGGCTGTGTTTTTCATCAAGAGCCCCATAGTGTCAAATAATAACATATTTCATCATTTGTCATGGTTGAAATAATGAAAGATAGAGAGCTAATCCTTCTTAACAGGGGCTCCACTGCAGCGAATGCAATTTGGCATTTGAGCGCTGCTGTGTGCTTTCAGTTTTTGAAAGGATGGGGTCAGCATATCTTAAGAGCCAAACATCTCTCAGAAAGCCATGACTCGCCATGAAGGAGCTGATCAAAAGTGAAGATGCAAGATGTACTTTGGTAGACTGTCAGAAGGTAAAAAGCGACATGATTGGTTTTCTTTTTGAACAACATGAACATTAAAACTGAAAGGTCTGTTTTGTCATGTTGTTTCAACAATGAAGGATTCATTTTCAATCAATTACAATCCATTGAAACCTTCTCTCTGTGTAGTCCCAAATCTAAAAACACGTAGTCCAAAAAAAACAATCATGGGCTTCCCACTTGTTGGCGATGTGTATTTTTTTCCGTCGAGACTGACGTAAAATCACCGCTTCATCTGTCCCCTCCGAGCGCTGCCACATTAAGATGTTAAGACGTTTAAAAGGCCCGCTTCCCCTTTGCAGTCGGATCCCATAAAAGAACCGATGCTCTGATGGTCTGTGCTTGTTGTCGTCTCCACCTGCGCAGCGATGGAATCTCTTTGAATAACAATCTTCAAACGCAGCTCCAGCTACTCAAACAACCAGGTTAGATGATGCGCACAGACTTCTCAATAATGCGGCAACACTAAAGGAATTGCAGTGATGTAAACACACACACACACACACTTGATTTATAAGGGAAATAATGGACAGTAATCTCTTTCTCTTCCTCCTCCGCTCTCTCGCTTATAAACGCTCGGTCTGTTTACTGGCTCGGGTCATGTCTCACCTTCATTTATGTCAATGCAATTGATTTTTGAGACAACTCGAGATGTAAACAAAAACAAATCTGCAAAGGACTCTCTGAGGGACAGACTGATTGATTGACTGACTGAATAATCCAATGTGCAGAACTGATCTATATTATAGAAGAACACGGGAGACCAAATAAACCTGCAAAAGGAACGGAAGCACTAAAACTACGACGGGTAACTAAGACTTCCTTAGTTCTGTCCATACAACAGCACTACTCACAAAATGAACATACACTAAAATGAAAACCATCTTTTTTTTAATGCTACATTTGACCAATATTTAGCTTCAACAAATGCATCCCGTAATAGAAGCGCAACGGGTTATTTTGTGTAATTCTATACTATTATTTTTTAGTGATGGAAGGGAAGCTAAGGCACATTGTGTTTTTGCAATTAGTTCCCATCCGATGCTTCAACCCGTTTCGGACCCACGACAATTGAATCATTAGGTCATCATAAAAGACGAGGCATTACATGAGTTCACTGATCTGTAGGCTTCATCAGCCAACCAATCGTGTTAACTTAACCCAAACAAGGCTAATGGGATCCAAAATTCCTAGCAAAGCAAAACTCTGTGGTCAAACACGGGGTCAGTCTGAAGGGCAAATTGACAAATCAGGGTATGAGACCTTCTGTGTTACGTTAAATTACGATCTATTAAGACTGATCATAATCTAAATATTTTGTCATTGACCAAAAACCTCTTCAGCCTCTGCCTCAATCACACATCCAGACAATACGGAAATCCTCGTCACTGAAACCATTCGAGATCAGATAATCCAGATTTGTTTCACAATGCATGCCTCAAGCACCTGGAATGACAAAAGCTTAAACAGAGATTTTGGTTCGTTTTATTTGGCCATCGGCCACTAGAGTGATGATTAATAACCATTGACGCAATGCATGATGTATTCACAGGTAGGCTGTACGGTCTCTGACCAACGCATGCATCTGCAGCCAATTGACGACCGACGTATGCATGTAAACACAATTGAAGCATTCAACTGTTATATTTTGAGTGACATTGCATGGAGTTAGTGTACGGTGACAGGTCCCTTGCAGCGGGTTGATTGAGTGATACATTTGAGGGATTCGTTTTTTTCCTGATCACCGCCCCGTAACGTGCCAAAAGCACGTCCTCCCACACGGGGTGATTAAGGAAACGGGAAATGTTGGCCCCCACTGACCTGGATCGTGCAGGTGTACTCCGAGTCGTCCAGCAGCCTCACGGTGCAGTTGCATTCCCTGTCCAGACTCCTGATGCTGCTGCTCATCAATCGGCTCAGCATCTTCTCGGTCGTCTGCATACGGGACCAGGGAGAAGGGCGCACAGCACATGCACAGGCTACAAGTTGTATCTTCTGACCCGTTAAGCGACGCGCCCCCCTCCCTCCTCCCCAGCCTCCCCCACCCCCGTAGTCCGACACCCGGTCAGCGGCAGTGACGGTGCACCGTGGCGGAGCGGCGGCGGCGGTGGTGCATCGTTTTTAATCCGCGCTGCTTTCAGTCAAGTGAGGAGAGGGGGGGTAGTGCTGCTCCTGCGCCGGCAGCTGCTTTACGCGCTCTCCCTCTGGTCCCGGTAAGACTGCCACCCCCTCCCTCACCTCACCCTCCCTCACCTCACCCTCCCCGTCTCCTCGTCGTTGCCATGCCGCTGTAACGCTGCACAGGGCGGGCCGAGGCCGGCGAATGGCGAGTCTCTCAGCCAAAAGGAAGCAGCGACCGAGGGGCCGCCCGCACGGAGGGGGACGACTGGGGCGGGAATTCCGGCGGGCCGGCGTTGGTCGTGACTGCAGCCACATGTGAATTAATAACAGAGTGGGAGGTTTCAAAATCACATATAAACGTCAACGTTACATTTTAATGTCATATGAATAACTTTTGGGATAAATATAATACCTTCAAGTTCTAATTTAATCTAAACGTGACATTTCAGAAGCAAAGCACGTGCAAGATTTCCCAATTTTACCAATTGTTGACTCGCCCTCTGTGTTTTATAGCGATATATCCGACATATCTTGAATGCAGCAGCACATAAAGTTAGAATTGTTCAATTGTGCACTTCAGACCGTATCTGTACTGAGTCTATTGATTGACGTCTATTAAAACCAATGGGGATTGGAAAAGTTCAAAGGTTATTGTAACATACAAACCACTGAGAGAAGTTTTTGTCACGCACACTACTTTAACATTCTACAGCAGTAATGTTCCGGTTTCTTTGGCTGTGTCTCCCTCTGTTGGCGATTTACGAAATTAGCGAAACGAGGAAAAGGGCAACTGTCGCTGTAGCATTTAGCTGCTTTACCTCAGTGCAGCCGTCAATGCGAAACTACGAAAAATACGTTTCCATCCTGACTTGCAAAATACACATTTATTAGACAAATGGTCCGGTGCATGGTTTTGTTACTATGGTGTTTTGGGTTGGTGTTGTTGCGACATTAATCTGCATATATTTAATTAATTTTAACTAACTTGTAAAATGTCCATAGTAGTTTATTGTACACAAATGCAACGTATGCACTGCCAATGTAATACGACATGATCGTTTTATTTGCATTTTATTTATTCCTGTCTTCGCTGTACACCGAGAACGTTTTCTCTACAAAATCAACTTTTCATTTGACGTCCGAACCCGCCTTTTTCTTTCAAATGTAGCGATACGTCTGTGCTAAAATTAATTAGAAGGTGGACGATGTTCTCAACCCGCAAAGGGACGTTGACGGTGACGGTATTCTTACTAGTTTTATGAATAACTACCTGAGGTCTACTCATTTCACTACAGAAAAAAACATCACGTAAAATAACTTTCCGTGTCGAAAAATAAGGTGGTTGACGAATTATTAACAACGAGTTTGTCACAAACATAAAATACAGCCCATCTGCCGTGACATTGTGTATCGCAATGCCGTGACCCGGATTCGAACCGGGGTTGCTGCGGCCACAACGCAGAGTACTAACCACTATACGATCACGGCGAGCTACGATGGGCTGGCGAATGTGTTGAGGGAAGAGGGCGTACTTAAGGCTAAAACCAGACCCCGGCCGCTCTATTGTATGAATGGGTGGTTGGTTATGTAAACATCCCTGGTGTTTCTGCTTGTCGTTAATATGGTGGGAAAACATCCCACAAATAATTGTATTTCGAAAATGGGCCAAAGAACACTTACTAAAATATACACATGTTTAGCCGAGAAAACTTGCAGCTTGGCTCGTATTGTTCACACAGAGGCGACATCTAGTGTACAGACGGACAAACTGCACGGGCTGCACGTGGTGCTTCTCCTCGCCTCCGGTTGGCTGATTTTGCTGAGAACGTCGCAGAGCTTCCTGTTTTGTAACGAAAATGTGCTGGTTACCAAACATCTCCCAGCGTACCCAACATCGACTAAGCGGAATTGTGTTCGGGGCTGTTTAAGGTAGTGTTTTGCATCACTGCTATCATATTCTTGGGTCGTATGTTTGGGGATTTTGTTTCTGCAACATTGTGGTATAAGGGCACAATCAATTACTACAGTTTCCAAATATGGACCATCCAATTTCAAGCAGGATTGAAACCTGAACACTTGAAATCAACTTGCATAAAGTTTGCATTGTCATACAATGTCTGTGCATTAATTCCCTTATGCTTCCGTTAAAGCTCATAGTGGAATAAGGAAATGTCCTCACTTTACCTGATGTGTTCTCAGGTGCAGAGGCATGGCTCATACGTGTGTTCACTGGTTCCGCAAGGGCCTCCGGCTGCATGACAACCCGGCCCTGATGGCTGCTCTGAGGGACTGTAAGGAGCTGTATCCGGTGTTCATTCTGGACCCTCACCTCCACAACAACACCTGTGTGGGCATCAACCGCTGGAGGTTTCTCGTCGGAGCCCTCAAAGACCTGGACTGCAGCCTCAGGGGGCTCAACTCCAGGTAGAGACACCAGCACCACATTCAGAAAAAAATAATGATTATGTAAGTTGCAAACACAGAGATGTTATTGTGTGTGTTTGTTTTTTGTCTCCTTCAGGCTGTTTGTTGTGAGGGGGAAACCAGAGGAAGTTTTTCCCGAGCTGTTCGACAGGTGGAAGGTTACAAAGTTGACCTACGAGTACGACACAGAGCCCTACAGCCTGAGCCGGGACAAAACGGTGGCCACGCTGGCCAAAGAACACGGAGTGGAAGTCATCTACAAAATCTCTCACACTCTTTATGATACAGAAAGGTATTGATTACTAATGATGGACCTACCTACTTTATGCAATTGTAGTTATGGAATATTCGGTCTCAGGAATGGTTCCTGCTGTGTCATACATTAAAAAGCAACTCTTTTGTTGCCTTCATAGGATAATTGAGGAAAACAGTGGCAAGGCTCCGCTTACTTATAACCGAATGCAGGTAATAGTGAAGACTCTTGGTCCTCCTAAGAGACCCGTCCCTGCCCCGACCATAGAAGATATGCAAGGTACCACTACTAGATTATGCCAGTGAATTATCAGAATGCATTCATGAAAATAAGGTATACATCCAATTAGTTTAACCGGTAAAGCTGGGAAATGACAGGAAAGCATAACAAGTGGCTAATTGAAATGTGCCCCAATTCTTCCGTCACAGGTGCGATGACGCCTTGTTCGGAAAACCATGAGAAGAAATACGGGATTCCCACCCTGGAAGAGCTCGGCCAGGACGCAGCAGCTCTCGGAGAGGAGCAGTTCCCAGGAGGAGAACAGGAGGCTCTGAGGAGATTAGACAAACATATGAAGACAACGGTACTTTGCTTTCTTTCTTTCCAGAAACATAAGTATGCTCTTCCACTCGTTTATAATGTTCACCTGACATCTATTTCAAAATAAGTCCTTCACAAAAAAGTGACAAAATGAGAGGTCGGTCTCGGCGTACAGCATCTCCAAATGCTGTCGGATAGCGCGAGTCCGTCACAATGTGTCGCGGGAATAGGTGGTTATTCCGAAGAGAGCTGAAGCCCTCATCCATGAGATGAGCAGAGAGAAAGTGGAGAAAGGAGAGGAGCAAACCCGAGGCTGTCAAACCCAGTGAAGCACTTCTACTGGAGGAGAGCTGTGTAATCCCAGTGAAGCTTTCAGCTTAAAGCCAGAAGCTCCTGAACGAGCTGACGAAGGAGGAATAGAAGCTCTAGTTTTAGACGTTGTTGATCTCCCACTGATGCTTTATCATTAAACCGTTTTGAAGGTGCTGGCAGAGAGAGCCGAACTGCGAGCCATTGAGATCGTGGAGGCTTTTCAAAAGGGAATTGATCTGTGTTTAATGAGGATCTCTGCCAGAATGGAGAGTTTCTGCGGCAATAGGAGCTTTTTAAGTTGTTTCAGAAGCAGAGGGAGGAGAGCTACGCACGTAGCACCAATTGGCCCTCTCTTAACTAGAAGGGAGTCGAGTTTACCGCAGATTCACATCTTTCCTTAAGTAAAGCATCTCTGGACTTAATCTTCTATTTGGTGTATTTTCTATGAACCTACATATTTATTATACCGAAAACGGAAAGCGTGCACATCTTATCTTTGATGGATAGGCTCCGTGTGACTTTCAGGATATGTTTTCTTCAGGGATGGGTTTGCAGCTTTGAGAAGCCACAGACTTCTCCAAACTCTCTGAGCCCGAGCACCACTGTCCTCAGTCCGTACGTCACGTTTGGCTGCCTGTCTGCGCGCACCTTCTGGTGGAGGCTGGCAGAGGTCTATCAGGGGGTGAGTGTTACCATGCTAGAATAAGGCTGCACAACCGATGGTCTGTAATAGTATTGTTACTTTCACTGCCCTCACTGTTAAATACATTAGTAAGAAATAGGCAAGAAAATGGGTGGTAGGTTTAACTCTACAGTAGATGTCCTAACTTTGCACTTAGTCTGACTGCTGGTGTTTGTGTGGCCTTGCAGAAGAAGCACTCCAGTCCTCCAGTCTCCCTGCATGGTCAGCTACTGTGGAGAGAGTTCTTCTACACAGCCAGTGTAGGCATCTCCAATTTCAACAAGATGGAGGGCAACCCTGTATGTACCCAGGTGGATTGGGACACAAACCCTGAGTATTTGGCTGCATGGAGAGAGGTACTGAATCGTTTACATTCTTAAATAGAAAGAACTGACGTTTTAAATTTCCATTATAACTCACTTGCGTTCCTGGATATTCTGTGTGCCCCTTAAGGCTCGGACTGGTTTCCCTTTCATCGACGCCATCATGACTCAGCTGAGGCAGGAGGGTTGGATCCACCACCTGGCCAGACATGCTGTGGCTTGTTTCCTTACCAGAGGAGACCTGTGGATCAGCTGGGAAGAAGGGCAGAAGGTGAGTAAAATGAGATTGCATCTAGATATAAATATCGCTTTGTACCAAGACTATGAGATGAGAAAGTTGAAAAAGATCGGAGGATGGGTAGTCAGAAAAATGTAAGCTTACCGGATCTCATCATCTCTGCTCCCAGCCAGCACCTTTGGGCTACATCAGCCGCCACAAGCATAATACACCCGAGTGTCCTAGCAAACTGTCGGCACTCGAGTTGCATTGCGAAAAGTTTAGGCGTCAGGTTTTGATAAGGAAGAATGCATGAAATTAAAATAACAGGATTCTGCTGCGTGGATTTTCATCCTTTTTCAACCATCCACCTGCACGTCTTAGAGGAGTGCGATGCTAAATCTGTGGAGGACTCACTTTTGCTGACTGCCCCCGAAGGTGTTTGAGGAGCTTTTATTGGATGGCGACTGGGCTCTGAATGCCGGAAACTGGCAATGGCTCTCGGCAAGTGCCTTCTTCCACCAGTACTTCAGGGTCTACTCCCCCGTCGCATTCGGCAAGAAGACGGACAAAAATGGAGACTACATCAAGTAAGAGCATGAACCTAACAAACTCATGTTTTCACAAATGATACACATATTGTATATACAATATGTATTATATATATATATCTTTTTTTTATAATGAGTATTTTTGCCTCCATTCTCTATTCTTTTTTAGAAAGTACCTTCCTCTTCTGAAGAAGTTCCCGGCCGAGTACATCTACGAGCCTTGGAAAGCGCCACGCAGCGTTCAGCAGGCAGCAGGATGCATTGTGGGTAAAGACTATCCGCAGCCCATCGCAAAGCACGAAGTCATCAGCAAGAAGAACATCCAGAGGATGAAGTTGGCTTATGCTAAGAGATCAGGAGACTCCGCTGAATCAGCCAACAAATCACCCGTCAAAAGACAAGGTAGTGCAGGATTATTCCTCGCTGGTGTTTGTCATGTTTACAGAACGTCCTGCTCACTAATACTAATACCGTCGGGTCTCCTCCTGTAGGCACAAAGCGCAAGGCTCCGTCTGTTGTTGACATGCTGAAGAAAAAAGACAGAAGAAAGTAACTGTACACTTATAGAGGTTTTGGGTAACATATGGCTTTACAAATCATGTTGATACGTGTATGTGTGCAGGAAGTTTACTATGTGTTTCTTTTTATTACACTCTAAATGGGTTAACCTTTTATATATGTACCACAGTTCGTTTTTTTTAAAATCTTTTTTACATCTATATCAATGTTTAAAAGTGAGTGTTAGTCTTGTAGAATGTTTCATGCATGGAGTTAAAGCTCAAATGTATTGATAATGTCATCGTTTCATTAGTTTTTATGTGCTGAAGTAGTTACTGATTCTCAATTGACCTTTTATTTTCATTTTGATTATAACAGTTAACACGCTAGAAATTGTATCTTCATTTTTGACTCTTTACCTTGTATGACTGCTCAGGAGTTAATATATAATTCAAAATTGGTCAACGTCTATGGCTCGATGTCTATCATTGTTTATAGTTATAGTCATAGTTTATACTGCATAAAAGTGAGACACCAAATCGTTGCCTTTTACACCAGAAAATGGAGGCACTCAATCCAAGTTTGTGTTCCGGTGGTACTCTGGAGTTTTATCTAAGGGTTAGTGGTATTAGGTAACACTAATACCACTAGAGGACACCAGACACTGTAAGTCCACCTGCTGAAAAATCACTTTGCCCTGCAGTGTTACTGTCAACTTTTAAAAAGGTTTCTAATAATTATGAATGTATTTGTCAATAATAAATATGAATGTATTTGTCAGTAGTATGGAGTTGCAAAATGTACATTCAGCAGCTGTGGTCCAATGTGAGCAACACAGATCTTATACTTTGTGCATAAAAGGAACGCTTATACTGCAAAACTGATATTTTCAATAATTTATATTATCAAGCGTGTGTGTGTTTATTTATTTATATATATATATATATATATATATATATATATATATATATATATATATAAATATATATATACCTATATATACCTATATATATATATATATACCTACACAAAGTGTGATGGAATTTAATGGAAAACGGATTAATGCAATATGTATCCCATTGACCAAAATGCCCACCAATATGTGTGTGTGTGTGTGTGTGTGTGTGTGTGTGTCACACAGCTGTCTTTTGAGGCCGTGAAGTCTTCTCCTGTTTCGGCTTCCTTGGACCGGACACTGGTGTGAAAATCCAGATGATGATGTCACAGCCTCAACAGCGGGCCAGGCGGCCGTACAAAGCCCAGCGCGGTTTCCACAGAGACCTCTCAAACATCACAACAATCCGCTGTCCTACTGTGCCTGCGTGTTGGAGCGTCACTGAGGGTACACTTGGCACCCGGCCTGTAAAACCTCCCGCCAGAGCCACGCCGCACTGGCTGAGCTGCTTTCGCTCATCATATCAGACTCAGTTGAAAGTCCGTTTTGTCTGTATTCTGCATTTATGGGCCGATAAGCTATGCTAAGGTGCACCCAGAAAGATTGATTGACATATCATCGCCTCCGTCCGAGATTGTCCGTTGGTGCGCCCCTCTCCCGTCGGCCCGTGTTGACACGACCACTCCGCGTCTTGGATCTGGGTGCTTTAATATCCCAGTTGGATTGGAACAGCATGTTCCAGTGCAGCTGGTGCGCCATGTAGCTTGAAAAATAGTGATTTATCTTAAGAGTTTATTTTCAGCATCAAACATTTATTGCCCACTTTCTTTTATAATAAATTTGTTTTACACAAACTACTGACCCTGTTAATTCTCTAAGATGTTTTTAACTAAGTTAACTATTTGCATCAAGTGCAAGAAAGATTTTTCCTTAATAAACACTAAAATAATATGAACCCATACAACCACTTGATTAATCTACAGACCCAAACAAAGGGCAAACATATTCTCTCTCTTACTAACACAGGAGCGGGTTTCATTACCTCATAAAACACCATCAAAGGCATTTTAAAACCCGGCCAATAAAAGTGACTTGAAGAGGCCTGTCCGCCATCACGTGTTTATTGGTTGTCAGGCAACTTTACTCACACACGCCACCTGTTCATAACAAAATTGTTGCGACTGTTAAATTGCACAGAAACATTAAATTACATTTTTATTTGTGTTAGCAAAAACAGATAATGGTTTCATTATAACCAGAGGTAGTGATCTCAGTGGGCATTATCTGTAGTAGCCCCGTCTATAAATCTGCCAGACCAAGACACAGCAGGATTTGGGGAAGCGCTATAAAAAGAAAAGCATGTGGCAATGAGCATGTGATGTCTAAAGTTTGCCTCCAAAACCCAAAGGTTTTCATATTTGGAGAGAAATGATCAAAAAGGATATTGAAATAATTTGTTTTAGGGAATGCAGCCTTTTACGGAAGTGGTTGGCCAATAAAGGTGCTCGGAAAGGATTTGAATGTCCATTGATTCTATTTCTTGACAATATCTTTGGCTTATGCCATTTTATATATTGACATGCATGTGGTTCAACACTAGGAAATCCCTTTCCAGCCATCAGCAGCAACATGCTCAAGGGGATTCACTGTCAAACAGTCACATGACAGAGTTTCCCGTCCTCTGTGTGCCCCCCCCCCCACGCTGTGCTTTGATCTCTCTGTACACCCCGTCCTGAGTATTCAGACCATGCCATTGCCGACCACTGCGTTTTCCAGGCCCTCTAAAGAGGACTGCCTGTCATACACAGGGCTCCACCGCGCACACAAGTCCAACATTACAGCAATGCAGACATTGCTAAATCTGTCATTTTTATTTGAACGTTTTCCTTTATTTTGAAATTAAATTCTTAAATTAATCCTGGTTGTTAAATTGAGTCACTTACCTGGCAAGAAAAGTGGAAAGTGCGTGATTTATAGAGGAACGTGAAGGGAAGGGATGGAACAAAAAATTGAAATAGACAGAAGGTTCAAGGGCGTCTGTAATATCAAGCGGATGTGGTGACGTGAGAGTAAAATTAAAATGGATATCTTTGAACTTGATTTCGGAGAGCGAACTCAAGGAAGCAGTAATTCAGACGATAGCAACAGTATCAGTTGAGTTCAAAGAATATTTGAAGGATTTACAGTTTGTTTACCATGCAACTAATAAGTTCACAGTGAAAATAACACCTTCATAGAGGTCATTTTGATAATAAATAGTTATAAATCTTACTAGTTAATTATTTTTTCAATTCGTTTTGGTTTGTTTGATGAGACCATCAATGATACCAGGGTACATTTTTCCATTCAAACATTTATCTAAGTGGTGTTTAATCAATTCAACTCGTCCGTTAAGAACAAAAAAACAAATCTAACTCCTGATTGCTGGTGTGTGTGTGTGTGTGTGTGTGTGTGTCTGTGTAGGGGGGCATGTTTTTGTAAAGATAAAACCCCATATCTTGGGTTGGCAGTGGTCGTTGTCGGCCTATATAAGGCTGTTCTATTCCTACTGCTGTTCCTCTGGCCATCCAATGCAAACGTTGCTTGGTGAAGAATACATGCCACAGCTCTCGGAATCGTATTTTTATTTTGTAGTAAAATGTCCTTTTGTCTTTTAATGAATTCTGTAATAGGGGAGATAAAATTGCCAATTCAGTCAAACAGAAGTCATTGTTATCCACACTTCCATGTTAGGAAAGTAACCTCGTGAGACTGCGTGGCAGAGAGAATGTACTGCTCGCATCAATGGGCTTAAGAGTGAAGTCGTCATTCTCCTGACTGACGGACTCATGTTGTTGTGTGCAACTGTCTGCACAGAGCCAAACGGTTTGAGGGGAAGGACAGCCAGATACTGACCACCCCGCTGCGTGCTCTCTCGTCTGTGTGCATGCGTGTTTTAAATACGGGGTCTCAAACTCAAATCAGGTACGGGCGCTGTAGGCGGCCGCTAATATCAATATGAAACTGGCGGGCCGCACTAACATTACACTTTCATATTAAGGTGGGGGCCACAAAATATCGTCCTGAGGGCCGCGATTGGCCCGCGGGCCACAAGTTTGAGACCCCTGTTTTAAATGGTCCATAGACAAGTTTTGGAAACTGTGATGTGCTCTTGTGCCTATTTGCAGGCCCACTATAAATAGTACAGCAGCCTTCGCATGCTCATGTTTGATTGGAAATTGCAGTGCCTGAAGGCAGTGCTGAGGGGCGTCAGTCAAAGGAGGCAGAGGTACTTGTGAATGGTGAGTTGAATCTATAACCTTATTACTTTTACGTTTCAGGACACTTTCCATTGTTCCGTCTGCATAATCACTGTTTATTGGCTTACTTTCAGCTCTCGTCAATCTCTCTGGAAAGCCTCCCGCACCCCCCAAAAAAGGGACAAAACAAACTATTTTTCTCCTGAAGTATTACTTTATCTGGTGGAAAATGGATTCACGGAGGACGACATCGCGCTCCTCTCTTGGCAATGGGAGATCCAACAGCGGGGAGGATATGAGTGGGAGCAGCCGGTCTAGTAGCTGCAGCTACCTCTCTAACGTGCGCCCAGAGAACAGGTACAGACTCAACACTAACCCAGTGTGCTGTACTACCTGTTGTTAATGTAGCATCAATACTTATACTAGTTTGTTTCCATTGCCCCCAAGTATTGGTTAAGAAAAGCCTCCCAGATATGCGGCACTGTCATCACACCAACAACAGGTTGTGCTCTAAAAAAAGATGTGCCTATGTTGACCTTAAGGTTTCAGATAAAGATTTTTTTTTCTTCTCCCCCAAACCTTTTAACTTATTTGATAATACGGTGATGTTCAGCATGCAGTGAAGTGTAATAGTAAATGTACACTGACCTGACACCGAAATGGATGTCAACAACAGATATGTATACAAGGGGCACGATGTATCTCATGTGTTTAATTATTATGTCTGGACTGCCTTTCATAAAACAAATATTGGTTCATTCTAAAAAACAGATGGCAAATATCAATCAAAACACTTTTCTTTCTTTTTTATATGGAATGCATATAGATTTGTAAGAATTACCTCGGTTTTTGTTGTCTCTGGTAACAACTGCTCAACACCATCTGGTAACAACTGCTCAACCATCTCTTGCACAGGAGCACACTGTGCAGCATGATGGCACAGTTAACTGAGGAAACCCAGCCGTCCTTCGAAACAACCCTCAAGTCAAGAGCTGTGTCTGAGAATTGCAATGTGAAGTTCTCCTGTGTGGTTACAGGTAAAAACAACCTTGTTGTCCAACTTTGCAAGGCTTCAAGCTAGCTGTTTATGGCCTAATGGAAATGCATTACAGGAACATACAATAATTAAGTTCTTGTGTGAAAACGTAAAGAAAATATAAGACTCAATATCCATCAATCTCTGCATCTTTAGCAGCTGAAAATATTTGGATAAGATGCAAGACAAACTTTTTTTTAGATTTACACTGCAGTAATTGCAGGATAAACTTTTTTCACTTGATGCAGAAATGTTTTCCCCTGGTGATGATGATGATATATATTTATTTTTTTCAGGATATCCTATTCCTCAAGTTATTTGGTACAAGGATGATGTGCAGTTGGACAGATACTGTGGACTGCCCAAATATGAAATTTTTCGCAATGGACAAAACCATTCCCTGCACATCTACAAGTATGTATGTTTGAAACCACTAATTTCACATCTGAATTCATTTTTTCTACCTTAACAATCTTTCAATGAACGAATTTGAATGCCTGCACAGTAACAAATACTCTGGGTTTTAATACATACAGAGCCTGTGTCATGAGCCGAGTTCAGCTAACACAACAATTTTAAATTCTCACTTTTGTTCTTGCCGGGGACAAATTAGTTCAAAATTAAATCGGCTTCTCTTTGCAGCTGCACTGTGGAGGACGCAGCCATATACCAGACCTCAGCCAGCAACAGCAAAGGCATCGTGTCCTGCTCTGGGGTTCTGGAGGTGGGCGAAATGAACGAGTTCAAGATCCACCAGCGCTACTTCTCCAAACTCAAACAAAAGGCAGAGAGCAGACGGAGCGAGGCGGAAGGTAAAGAAAACCAGGAGCCGCCGCGAACCATCAGTCCGGACCGCACACAGAGGAAGCGTCGCTCCACAATGGAGGCCTTTCTCAGCACGCCGAGCTCCATGGAGGACGAGGGCGTCGACGAGAGCCTCCAGACTGTACCTGCGGAGAACGCAGCCAGGTTACAGGAGGCCACTGTGCAGGAGGTGGAGGAAAAGCCAGTCGGCATCACTAACGGAGCAGGGTCAGCTGTAACTAACGGACAGACTGTGGTGTGTGAAAACGGTAACAAGAGCGGGACGTTTACGTACGACTCTTCCCAGAAGATTTTTATTGCACACCAACCCAAGACTCCCCCTGTCAAAAAGAAGATTAAAATTTCCAACAGTGCACCAGGAGAGCTGCCGTCTGAGGGGAAAAGGGCAAAAGATGAAACCCTGACCTCTCCAAGTCTGGCGTGCACAGTGCCAATTCCTGCAGAGGGGAATGCAGAAGAGTTTATGGAAGTAGACAACATTGTTACTTCATCAGTTGAGGACTCCAGGAAGGTGACAGAACGACATCGGAAGTCAGAAACCGAAAGACACAGGAAGGGTAAAAATGTATGTGTCGAGGTGGCTGTTCTTTCACAGGAAGGACCGCTTCCCACCTCAGTACCCGCTGCTGCTTTTATGACTCGTACTGTTTCGGGAACTGAAACAGAGGAAGTATTGAGTGGTGAAAGGCCTTTAAAGCGGGACAGCATTTTTGTTGGGGCAGCTGTTCCTTCACAGAACGGACAGCTTCCCGCTGCTGCTTTTACAAGTCAGACTGTTTCAGGATCTGAAGGTAATGAAACTGAACAGAATTTAAAAATCCAGAAACAAAGTCCACACTTGACCTCGACACATCAACAGTCAAATGCTGCAACAGCATCCCGACAACCCCGAAGCACAGCAAAGAGTTACATCTCTAAGACAGAACATGTTGAAGTCATGGATGTGGATGAGAAGTCAAATTGTCCCACTGGTGGATCTTTGGCGCACAGAGACATTGTGTCGGTGAAAACACCACGTGAGAGCAGAACCTCTACACTTCAGCGTCCATGTGAACCAGCAGGACATCAGCTGTCTGCGAAGGAAACAAGCCCCGCCCAAAGAAATGCACCTGTGTCTCGCCCAGCGCCGCTGAACGAGGTGAGGGAGCCTTTTTGCATGAGCTCATGAGCGCTTTGTGCTGCCAACACAGGCCTCATCAGTAACACAAGCATCCTGGAGCTATTTATGGCTTTTACAAGTATGCCCTGCTGTGTGACAAGACCTAAATGACGCACATGTTGACAGATGCCACGGGTACATCCATGTTACCTAGTTCAAAGGTTCAGAGCTGCAGTGTTTCTTATGCCATAAATTCAGAATTATACTTATAAAATGTTAGGATGCATAGATTAAGCAATTCCACATTAATTTCTGTCTGTTAAATCTAAAGCAGCCAACAGCTGATTAGCTTGAGTTAGCACATAGACTGCAAACAGGGAAACAGAAAGCCTCTCTCTGTCACTCTGTCAGAAGGTCATTTTTGTTTTAATACTTTCTTTTTTTTTACATGGATCACACAATGAGATATATTATTGAGACATTCATTTGGTAACTTGAGAGATGCTGATTGAGGATTTTAGGCCTTGTATGTACGCATTAGCTTTGCTGTCTTTATTGTACACCGCTCATGCAATACTCCTGACTAGCTTTCATGAACACTGACAACAGTGAGTGCTGAGACAAAACCACGCACAGCTGAAGCGCCTCTTAAAATGATTCACATTCCTTTCTGGCCACACTAAAACGTAAAATAGCTTCCCTGATGAATAGGCCTGCCCGTGTCAGCATTAGATGGAAAGGAAGAAGGGAAACCAAGCAGCTGAGAAAAGGCTACAGATTTCCTATGTGATTTATTAATATATTTAGTAAGAATGTATATGTGTGTATTTGAATGTTTTGCAGTTGCTTTTTAAAAGAACCTGGTAGAATGAGAATGACCCTTAAGCTATATTGTGGCTTATCTCATGACATATGACAGAGGGAGCCTCTCGTGCTAAATTACAAAGGGATTCAGCTCAATCAGACTTGGGGGATTTAAAGCTCAACCAACATGCTTGTATGGCAGAGACATATGAAAGTGAGTAGTGCATCGTGCTTGAGGTTTTGTTTAGATATACTGTATCACAGCAGTTTTTTTTATTGTCACAGCAAAAAGTAGAGTCTGGAACTGTGTTAGTTTATGTGCTGGATTAACTGATAAGTCCACATGGAAGTTTAGAATAGTTTTCTTATTCACAATATAAAAACAAAACTTTGAGAAACATCCTAATCATACAGTATGTCTACTGGCATCCCTGTGATTGTAACATGAATGGTATCCAGACTGAGACTCAAGCGTAGAGGAACAAAACAACAAAAATACTTCTCTCCAGGTTCGGGATCTTTACTGGCTAAAAACTTTACTAAACAAATCAAAAAGTAGCACAGCCACAAGTGGACTTGACACGCTGGAGAAGGAGAAAGAAAAAGGCCTGGCTACAAAAAACAGGAAGACCAGAAATAAACACTCGGAACACTGGTGGCTTGATTCATACAATCTTGGGGTAAGACGATGGATAACCTGACATGGATTCAGTGACTGACTGGGGCTTGAACATATGTGGGGTGATAGTAAACCAAATTTGGGGGTGAAAGGGGCGGGAAACTAAACAAAGACAGGAAGTAAAGTGGTTCTTGACGGATGGATGTGTGGTCAAAAGAACAAAACAGGAAGTTATCATTTGCAGGCTTTTTGAGTCGTCACAGATGCAAACATTAATGTGGCACGTATTTCACAGAGCCATGTGGAAATTCCACACTGGTGAAGGAAAGTTTCCTTGTTTTCACAATCCATCTTTTCTCTTTTTCATAAATCCCCTTTTTTGCTCCAAGGTCTTCCTATTCTGTTCTCTGTTTGTTGCTGGCTACGCCGTTGCTGTTTTTAAAATGACATGTGTTTGTCCACGTTCTGCATAGCCAGGGATAAGGCAATAAGTATTTACAGCGTGGAAACCTCTGCTTGTATTTTGCACAAAGGTTACACAGGCCCACACAAAGATAAAGAGGAATGATGCACCTGTCGGCCTTGAGATTCCCCCCAACCAGATGGATGCGCAACCACCACAGAAGACCAGATCAGAGAGAGAGACTGTGGCAGATGACATCCAGACCCCGTCGTTGCACTGCGGTCTGCAAGCAGCAATTGATAAAATGACACAGGACACATGGGACCATTCCAGGGGATCAAATGAAAGCCATAGGGCCCTTTTTACAGACACACAGAAGTCCCCACTCCAAAGCCCTGGTGGTGGTGAGAACTTCCAAGGGTGTAACGTTTCTTCCTGCACCCAGCAGAGCCAATTTAATACAGCTATAAAAACTGTTGAAGGGACAGAATTACAAGTTGATGAGAAGGTCGAAGGGAAAAAGGTAGGGAAGGTGTTCCTGGAGTCTGACAGCGTGGCTCCAAATGAAAAGATAGTTGAGATAGAGATTAAAAGTACTCTTCTGCATATGATTGAACACAAAGAAACAGAAACGACCAAAGACACAGCCGACACTGGTGTTGTCATTGTGGGTGATTCTAATAAAGAAAGTGAGAAGAATGAGCACATACTAGAAATGAAAGAGGAAACTATTTCAGCAACACAGGATCTACACTCATCTATGTTGGAGCTCCGGTCAAAAACCTCAGAATACACAAAAACGTCCAAACTCCAAGTTAAAGAGATCCAGGAAAAAACAAAACCTGTCACAAAAGACACACATGTAGCTGCACTTTTCGGATCACAAATAAAGGCTCTTTCCGATCTGACTACAACTGTGACAGAAGCATGTGAGGAGTTGAAAGAAGATCACAGTAAACCAACAGAGAAGAAGTTGATGTCTGACAGTGAAACTGACACGAGTGTAACTCCTCCCAGAAACACAAAAGGAACCCTCATTGACGTTTATAATCAACCAAATAAAACTGATCAGGAACAGACTCAGTCTCAATGTGCAACTTCACAGCGTGTTCAGGCGTTACAAAACCCGTCTGTCATCCCCCCAATCTCTGTCATAGAGACCGAAGGACTTCATGGTAGTGACAGAACATGTCATGAAGGTGTCATGGACATTGGCCGGGAAACTGAAGCCTCAACTCAAGTTCCTCTGAAAAATTGCCCTCTTGTTTACCTTTCTCGAAGTGAAAACGTAAAAAAAGTTCATACTCCATTGAACTCTGAGGATAAACTGACAAAAAGACTTCCATCCGGAACTGTCCCACCAGAACCTGGGACTCCACTTGCAGTTACACCTCTCGAGCACAGTGATCAAGAGTCATGTAATGTTGTTTTGGAGCATGCCGAATGTGAATCTGTCCAAGGCAAAGATGTGCGAAGTGCACTCAAGTTAACCACAGAAACTACGCTCAACTTCCAAACTCCAGAGGGGATTAATGAAATGAATTCCACAACTCTAGATCAAGACCAAATGGAAGAACACGACTCAGACAGCAGGCCTTTGCAGAGTGTACAAACGTTGGCCGCTGACGGTGTACATGGAACAGATACACAAGAAAACGCTCAACTCATTGTTGAGGAATTTTCAAGGCCTGAAGTTTCAGGCAATCCAACCGCTGCTGCTAGTCCGTTGTCAAAGAAACGAGACTGTGCTTCTCCTATTGCTTCCGCTACTCCACAAGAACTAGCCTCTGGGGCCCGACGCAAAATCATCGTACCCAAAGCCAAAAGTGATGAGGCCTCAGAGGTCACATTACCGGTTGATAACCCCACCCAGGCAAAGGAAGCTCCCGCAGAGAGCCGCAAGCCTTCCGCAAATCCCGTATCCCTCACCCCGTCTCCAAGCCTGTCAAGGAAGTCACCTCTACTTCGGCCCCCCGTGGAGCCAACCGGTCCGGCAGAAAGGCGCTCTCCGCTGTTGAGCAGGAGGAAGGTGGCCTCTGAGACCCAAGCACCAAGTCAACCGGAGATCCCCAAAACTCAGGAGAAACCGGCAGAGAAGGAGAAGCATGACCCATTCAAAGGTACAGTAGCCAAAATGGTTAGTAGCTTTAATAGAAATTGTGACAATGCTTGGAAGATTAAAATGTGTCCTACTTTAGCAGTAGTTGTATCAAAAAGTAATGTATACATTGTGAAATATTGTGAAAGATCAGGGAGTTTTCCACATAAAGCTAAATTATCTAGCAAAGAAAGGTTTGCTATTTAGTATACAACACAGAATACATCAACATAGAAAGGTTTCTTCACGATGCCTTCTGTGTTGTGCCTCTTACCCTCTAGCACCTCAGGTCATTCGTAAGGTCAGGGGTGAAACGTTTGCAGATGCCTCAGGACACTTGAAATTGTGGTGCCAGTTCTTCAACGTACTCAGTGACTCTACAATCAAATGGTACAGAAATACAGAGACAATTGCTCAGATTAAAGTAAAGTAAGTGTCCATTGGAACGCCAAGGAAAATCTGCAGTTTCATATGAAATATTGCACAGTATGGTTTTGTTGCTTCTTTTTCAAAAATGGTAAGAAAACGTGCGAAATAGAAAAACAAATGGATTTTCTTATTTGTTTCTCAGCGCAGGGGATGAAACTCAGGTTAATCTTGCAATTGTTCAGGCCACCTGCAAAGACTCTGGTGTTTACAGCTGCACGATCACAAATGAATATGGGACCAAATCAACAGACTGTCTCCTTAGTGCAGATAGTAAGTACTCTTTTACCTTACATTTGGCTTAATTCCAATATTTGAATATTTGAAACCAGTCTTATTCCGCTTTCTCTCTCACGATGCTGCAGTCTTGGCTGGAATGTTCCTACGCGAGGACCTTTGTGGTAAGATGAGACTTGACTTGTTTCAAACACGGCTTTTCCAAAGTCAGAGCCCAAATTCTTTTCTGACTGCCATTCTTACATTTGTTCTTTATGCAGTTGGAGAAGAGATCGAAATGACACCCATGATATTCAACAAGGGTGTGGCTGATTCAGGCGCCTGGGGTAACAAATTTTTTGGACGTATAATGATGCAGGAATCGCATATTGGAGATGGATGTGCTCATAAAGTCTGGAGGGCAAAGGTCATCTATGGTCTGGAGCCTGTGTTTGAGTCTGGAAAACCATGCATCATCAAAGTATGCAACCCCATCGCCTATGGAGGTAAAGCAGAAAGCTGCCTTATAGACAGGAACCTGGACATTGTTAAGCAGGTATGTAAAAAGGTTTGATTTATTTGTCTATCCTTGGATATATCATTTAATCATTTTACAAATCCAGGATTAATTCAGTCAGTAGTCATCCACCCACATATAAATACTGAGGCACTAATCAGATCAGGATTAAATAAATAAACTGATGTAAATTGAGCATATCTTTACTGGCCGTTCTCCAATGTTCTGGATACAGGAGTGTAAAATTCAGAACTTGGCTCGGGAATACTGCAAAATCTTCTCCGCGGAGGCAAGAGCGATTGCAAACTTTGGCCCTTTAATTGAGTGCGTACGATCTCTCTGTCAACTTCTCCTCAACAGTTAAAAACTTCTTGAACATGATTTACAGTTGACACACTGTTCAGCCTCGCTAAAAGTCAACCGTGTCATCTTTGTCACAAAGGGTGATCCCGGTCTACCTGATGTACCGACCAGCAAACCCGGTCCCTTATGCCACAGTGGAGACAGATCTGTCGGGGGTCTATCAGAAATACTGCACCCTCGATGATTCAGGCGGAATAGACATGCGGTCCGGCACCGAGGCAGAGAAGAAGTGCTGTGCGCTGCAGCACTGGATCTTTCAGTGGACCAATGGCAGTCTGCTACTCACCCGACTTGAAGGTATATGCTGGAGCTTGAATTCAACACGGAAAAAGAAAATATGTGTGTTAAGTTTTTAGTAATATGTGGGTGTTTTGGAACGTAAGATGCTTTTGAACTGAGGCCACATTCTTTCCTTAAATCCCAGTTCATATCACAACACGACAAGCATTTATATTGAATTGAAGAGGCAGTGAGTGTGAAGCTCAAGATTGGCTGACGGATTACATATATTTGCAATAAGAGTCTACTTGTGTTTTCATTTTTTTGCCTACATGTTTAGTGCTGGAGTTAATGCGGTGAATATTCATATGTCTGTCGCATTTGAAAATGTTTACTGAATAACAGAAAAATAAAGTAACTGTGTTGTTTTGTTTCGCAGGTGTTGACACCAAGATCACCAATGTTGGGATTTCAGTGAAATCGACGGGGTTCGTATAATTATGGAGTGAAATCCTAATTTTACAGGTAATTTACACTCACACTGACAACAATCACAGCGGTGACATTTGGCTGTGTTTTGTGTTGCTGCAGGCATCAAGGTCTGTCTGTTGAAGGGAATCCCAAAGTTTTTGAGCAATTTGTGTCCCACCACCGTTGCAACTACTTCTGCGGTCTGCTCAGCCTCAGGTCACTGAAGGTCACGGACTGTTTATTGACGCCGTCGAAGCCTAAGGCCTCCCGGAGTCCGTTGCTCCAACGCAAAAAGGCTGCCGGCTCCTCCAGCCCTCAGGCCGGCCGCAGAGCTGCTGGCAGCCCCAGACCGCCCAGGAGGACTGAGCAAGAGGGTAGAAACACCCCCACTAAAGAAAAAGCTGCTCCAAAACTTGTCAAGATGGAATAGACTTTCTCAGCTATGAAGTCTCATAGCAGCAACGGTTCACTGAATCAGCAAAACAGTGTTGGGTGCAACGAAATAAGCCTGATTACGCCTCTGTTTTTAAAAGAGGTATAAAACCCTCACAGAGACCAGAAAAGAGATTAATATATAATATAATAATATATATGTTTGACGGCCACCATTCCTCCAATATCAATCAGAGTGGATTGATGTCTTCACTTGTTGTTGTTGTTATTGTCTATTGTTTCCTACAGTCAACCAATCTTGGGGTTGATACAGTGAAGTGAGAAGTAGCTTTCCTGGGTTTGTGTTCTATCAATCCATGTATGCATGTCACAGATTGTGAATCCCAATCCCAGGTCAGTGTATTTGTACTGAGTGTATTTACAAGATAACACTTTTTGAACTGAATTAGCACATTATGAAATTTATATTTAGTAATCTGAATGTAGGGCAGTTATCATGTCAATAGCAAAGTCGAGGTATAACAGATGCACAGCACAGCACATTGAGTAAAGGCTGTGAGTAAACAAACTACATTTTTCAGTTGTGTATCGAGGGAAATGTAGCGTCAAATGACACTGTTGTACGGTGGCAAATGGTGCTCTGCTTTTATATTGTAACCTGTCGTGTTTACTTGCTGTTCTACATTGCACTGCATTTTGCAAACTGCACATTTGAACATAACTGGCTGTGAAATAAAACATGTAACGACGCTTGGTACGTCTGTAGAAACTGCTGAAAAGGTGCATGACATGCTTTTTGAATTTTGAAGGTCATTCTTAACATAAATCAGTATATTGGGGAGTGAGCTGAATCACATCAATGTAACCACCCCACTCAGTCTTTCTGACATCTGCAGTCACTCATTATCACATCGTCTTGAAAGATAAGTGACACTGTGTTATCTTAGTGACTCCTATTATCTGAGAGGACTCTGTCACAATGTGTTCCCTCATTATACTGACAAGAGCCGGTTATTTATAGCATGTCTATGAAGGGGACTGCCATATTTGGGCTGATTCCTTTTCAGAATTTGACTAAAGTGACTCTTCCTTTCTTTTTATCATATTCTTAAGAAATAAGGTATGAGAGGCTGTACTTTATCGTTGAATAATGTAACGGTTTGGGGGCAACCGTTGTTACATTATTGTAGATAAAGTACTGCCTCAAGTACCTTATTGCTTTTATAATACGGTTACGGTTTTCCTTGGAAGATCTCGCACCATCTCATTTATTCACATCGCTCATGATGTCCACATGAATTGTCCGATTGGGAAAGCTCGCAGTGCCCAAAACCGATAATTTGTGGGATTTTTTTTGGCGATCGCCCCCGAGCTAAAAAATGAAATGGCAACTAATGGTCACGCAAAATCTAACCGTTACTTTGAGTGCGCAGTGATATGGAACGCTGGGGTCAATGTGAACAACCAATCAGAACGCTGGATTTCATCTACCCGAATTATAATTCAGAATATAACTTTAGGTCAGAACTTTCTCAAATACTGTAATAATAATGCTGCTGTATGGGGAGCATGAATGTACAACACAGCCACCTTGGACCCAGGTACAAAAAATGAAAGACCTTTAGACTTGTGGGAAAAAGAAAAATAATACCGAAATATACACACAAAAGGGAAAAATACGGTATCAGAAGACATTCAAATGAGTTGAGGAAGACATCGCAGTGCTAGCGGCTGTGTTTCTGTACTGTATGGGCGAAACAATGCTTTGAGCTAACGTGCTAATATTTAGCATGTAGTTTAAGTGCAATAAGGTTTATCAGGTCCCCAAGTTTAGCTTTGTAGCATGTTATCATTTACTAAGCAGCACTACAAAGCACAGCAGAAGCTGAGTTAATGCCTCTCAGTTCGATGGTATGTGGTTATATACCAAAGTATTGGGTACATTTAAATTTGACTCAATGATGGCACTACTTTCACTAGTTGTTAGCATGCTATCGCATGCGAGCACCAAATATTTGAGAATGCTGTGTTGCTCGCGACTAGTGTGTTTTTACTGGTTGAAAGGCTAAATTCATCATGTTAATCATTTGTGAGTCATTGGTGAGTCATCCTTTATGTAAGCATCGGCCTCACGCACAAGCGCGAGCGGTGTTGCGGACCTAACGTTAAATGTACACTTCACAAAGTTCACTTAGTGTCAATTGTGATGTTGTCCAGCAGCAGCGTGAGAGCGCCAGGGCCTGCCGACAGGAGGACGCGATGACAGGCTTTAGTGCGAGGTAGCTGACACTTCTGTTTCACAGCATATCTGTGAGGAAGGAAACAAAGAAACGTCCATGTATTTAAATAGAAGTATATACAGGACGTTTGTATCCCAGATGAACAGGATGTGTGATAACAACATGGTGGATATTGGACGTATCTTCAAACACGACACTCCTGCCACCTACTGTTTGTTCCATCGTCGCACCGTTCATGAAAATAAGACAAGTGAAAAAACTTTACATGCAGTAGGTTTTACCGCCGCAACGATTTTCTAGGGTTCATTCTAGGGTTCCATGAGTCACACATTTAGTTTTCATATGACAATTATAAAAATGCACGTATAGTGCTCTAAAAAGTGACATACTGATGACAAACATAAGTAACAGTATAAACGTAAAGGGTTATCCTCAATACTATCACTGATTGGCAAAAATATGTTGAATCGATATTCCAAATAATATGACAGTTTCATTGTCAGTTTTAAAATCCCATTTGTCTGAAAGAAATGATGACAACGAGAGATACCTTAATCCGAATGATTTTCCCGCAAGATGTAACAGAAATAATTATGAACAAAGCGTGGAAATTACAGAGAGAATATGCATTGGCACAGCTCTTGAGGAGCACTGGATCGCTCATAGTAATCTCAGCATTAATACCCACGATAAGAAGTAGCAAATGAGACAATTGTGAGTCCCCAACTGTAGAAATTTTGTGTACATGTAGGCCTGATTAATTGACATTTCATTTAATAGGACATAATGTTTCGTTAATGTGAAGACCTCACACTCAGCGACTGGCTCTTTGGTAAATTAAACACGTTTGTAGAATTCAGTTTCACATTCAGCCTAATGATTTTGCGACGTTTAAGAAATATGCTCCTCCAACCAAAGATCATATTTCATTATGATAATTTTGACCAATATTATAAAATAACATCTTTACATTCTGTTCTACATTATTTGTACAACATCAGAGCAACAATGAGGTTGACGTCAGTAAGATCCAATTAAATCAAATGAAAAAAAGGGGGGAAAACGGATACAGCGACGGGTTTGTATGTGGCCTTTCTCACGAGGCACATTGTTGTGGCTAACTGACCTCAATTACCATCAGCAGGCCGGGGAAGTTGACCATTTTGGGAGATTAAATGAAAATGATCGCACGTCCCTAAATGCCACAGACTAGTTGGTATTTGAAAAAAGTTTTATCTACAGCCCAACAAAAGTCCCAGGCTGCCACTGCTCTCTGTGCCATCGCTTGGTTGACTGTCGATGCTGAGGTAATCTATCACATTACAGCAAGCTGTTGCTGACTGCTTAATAGGGACATTCTGATGATTATCTCATGTTGTCTTCTCTCATGTGGCAACATAAAGGCTAAATCTGAATAAAATCAGTGCTGTCTACAGCACTGCAGGCATACAGGCATACACGCAGGCTGTATGCCTGGAGGACATGAACATGCTGAAGCGCTATCCAACAGGGCGCAGCAGTCCTCCTTTCAATTACTGCAGAGGATTAGCAGGTGTCGATGCTGGATGAATCTGCAATAATACCCTGCCAAATATTCTCAATTATGTTTTGCATTACAAGCACATGAGAACATTTCCTAACACCTGCGTGTCAAGAAGTATCTGTAATATCTACAACAAAAATGACTGGGCCAGTACCTGGTAGCAGTCCTCATTTGATTGCGTATTCAAGAGGCATTGAGGACAGATTTGGAAAGCTTTAATATTTTTTAATATTGTTTTTGTTGTGAGATGTGGTTTTAAAAAGAAAATCAAAACTTGAGTTAGTATCACTTCACATTTATTGTCGTCATTTGCTCAGAAAAGTAGTAGTAGAATCATATCAATTTGAGAATTAAACACTGAGGGGAAAAACAATTAAGTATTAGTCATATAAATGCAACATGAAACCTGACTTTTTAATGATAGCTCAAATAGATACATATGTGTTGCTAATAGTCCCCACCCGGTGAGTCAACAAAAAAACATGGAAGGTGGGTTTCTGCTGTGTGGTCACTATAATTATGTTATCAGTTGCTCAGTCAGACACACATCCTTGAGGAAATTAGATGCGGTCCCTGATAACCGCAAGTAATAATAATTAGGAATGTTGAAAGCTTCCCACTTGTTTGCAATGTGTGTTATATTATTACAATTTTGACGGTCTGTGTGTTGATTGGGGCGGTAATGGAAAGTAAACTCCCCTACATTTCCTTTATGCACTGTTTTATTTACATTTACAGAATGGAGTTTACCCACCTCTAAAGGCGGCCATTAATAGGCCATAAATTACACTTGCAGAGTTATTGTTTACATTAGTGGTTGTTTGGTTTATGATATCCACTGAGTCATTATAATTATAATTATCACTGATTGTAAGCTTAAGCTTTACCCCATTTGGCTCTAAGGAAGGCTCATCAAAAGAAAGGCGTGTGTGTGTGTGTGTGTAATCTGAAAAGATACATTATAGTACAGTATCATTATAATGCATCGGCTGCATTAACTATCTACCTACTTTAGATCTTAGAATTTTCCCTATGTACCTTTACTTTAGATCTTACACTTTTGACATTTTGCATTTTATGTAAAAAAAATAATATATTGTAAGTGAATATGTTTGTTATATTTTCTTTACTTTATTTGCACTCTTGTATTCTGCTTCACATCAATTTCTACTGAATCACCGAAGAATGGAAACCCAACTCATTACTATCCTACTGACGTCTTTATTTTGATACAATATGTTTTCTTGGCCGTCTGTGATCTACTATAAAACATGATTTTAAAAAAGTAGAGCAACGACACCGTTTCATCTTCTTGTAGTTTCGGGAACCGGCTGCTCTCGTATCCTGTTTTGACACATCAACCAAGCGCCGACACGGGGGCGGGACTTCCGGTTAAGCGCACCCGGAAGTCTCGGATGCAAGTTTCAGTTGTGGACCGTGCATCCATATGCCCGTTGCTCTAAACGTCTTAATGTGATTCAGCGTTAGGCGTTTTTTCTATCCAGTAGTGTTTTGCAACAATGTTGTCGCTAGACTTTCTTGACGATGTTCGGCGCATGAATAAGCGTCAGGTATGTAACCCAACACGATTTACTCTGATGTTACGACCGTGTCTTTGTATGGTGAGATACCGCTGAGCTAACTGACGTTAGCCGCTTTCTACGCTGAAGCCCGTCTGTGACCTGTTAGCAACATAGATATGCCCTTTTTTGGAGGGACGTATGTCTCCAAAGGGTCGCTTTCATATTGTAACATACGTTAAAATACACCTGGTAACCATGTTCAAACAATACACCTGATTTAAGCGGAACTTCGCTGGCTCGTTTCCTCATTTACCCACTCAGTCGTCCAGGCACCGTTAGCTAAAGTCAACGTTACCGGTGAATCACCACGGAGTTCAATCCGATCAAACATATGGTTGTGAAAAACACAGTTGACCACGATTTTGCGTCGTGAGTTATTTAATACCCGAGTTTGAGTTATGTTTCAGCTATGCATACACGCTTCTGGTTTTAGGGGGGATGTTATTAGAAATGCATTTTTAATTTTCCTTTTTGTTTGCAGCTCTATTACCAGGTGCTGAACTTTGGTATGATTGTTTCCTCTGCCCTGATGATCTGGAAGGGACTGATGGTTGTCACTGGCAGTGAGAGTCCAATTGTTGTGGTTCTCAGGTAAATGAGTCACATTTGTTGGTAATAGAGTTCCTGCTCTGCCATAATGTGGCATTTGTCGCCCCCGCTGATGAGTTACTGATGTGTGAATTTAAGTAGCTAACTTTCCGTAAGTAGTGCAGAACTTCTCGTGGTAATATGCTCCGCCTGACAAAATGCATGAATAAACAATACCTACTTCACCCCAAGGACAGTTTATGTGTATTACAGCCAAGCTACATTTGTAAAAGGTTTGGATTGTGGTTTCTGTGCTGTTGGTATTTTCAGTTAGGCAACTGTACATGATTATTTTGTGAGACTAAGAGATTAATGGATTAAAGCCCCAAACTACTGCTCAGTCACTGAATCTCATGGATTCTTTCTTTATATAGCATCTGTCTCTAACTAGTATAAATATGTGTTAGTCATTAGATAGAGCGTCACCCAAAGAGAATATCGTCAACAATTTTGAAAAATTGTGAATCTCTGAAATACAGATTTCTGAAAAAAGAAAACATCACAGATTATTATTATATATTTGACTGTCAGTCCAAAGTCTATTTATTTAGCTGCAGTTTTACATAATAATGCCAAACCTTTGAAAAAAGAAAAAACATTAAATAAAAGTCAACTTTTTGCCATTATTATACTAAATGCAGAAATATTGGATGGAAATAGCATAATTCTGCAACAAAACCTTAATCTGTAGTGAATCGTGACAATGTGCACAAGCAGGGGATCAGCGGTGGACCTGTTGATCATATTGTTGCGACGAGTACCACTATTTTCTGTTAAACGAAAGGTTGAGATTGGCATTGCATATTCTATATGTTCTATATATGAATGGTCTCAATGGTATTAAATAGCTACTTTGATGATCGGTATGTGCCATTCATTTCAGTGGGAGTATGGAGCCAGCTTTCCACAGAGGAGACCTGCTGTTTCTGACCAACCGGGTGGAGGATCCCATCAGAGTCGGAGAGATTGTCGTCTTCAGGATAGAGGGCAGAGAGATCCCAATAGTACACAGAGTACTAAAGATCCATGAAAAGTATGAACACACACTTTATTGGTAGTGTTGGCCGTGGTTAATTTGACCTTTCAGTATCAGAGTCCCGTGTCTGTGTGTAAAACCTGAGAATGCCATTCATAGTTCTTAAAAGTCATCTGGACATTCACAGAGACCTCATCCTTATCCAGACTGAGGTGTTTTGAGAGTGAGGACTTGGTGTTTGCTGCAATTTAAAATCGCACTGATACTTTCTCCACAGGGAGAATGGAGACATTAAGTTCTTGACCAAAGGGGACAACAATGCAGTGGACGACAGAGGACTTTACAAGCAGGGACAGCACTGGCTGGAGAAAAAAGACGTGGTGGGACGAGCTAGGGGGTAAGTACACTTTCGGGAATAAAATTGCATAATTAAGATATTAAGATATCTTCATAAAATAATGGGACCGAAAATTTCCCGTATTGTAGTATAACTAAAATATCTCTATCGGCAGCTGGTGGCGGCTTGTCTCAATAGCACTTTTTAATTCTCATTGGGTGTCAAACTGAGAAGGTCATATGCAAAAAGCCCCAATTTCCCATCTTTTTTAAGATTTGGGGATTATAGTTCTATTACCTTTGCCAGTCAATTTATTTTGAACAAGCTAGGACTTAAGGCCGACGCATGCTTCTGCGTCGTTGCGTCAACGCACTCGTGTGTTGCAGAGCAATTTACCGCCAGAACAACAGGCGGAGTAACGTGTTTTTGTTGAAGGCGACCTAGAGAGTCACGTCTATTTATTTATTTATTTGTTTATTTAGATTTAGATAAATATATATAGTTCATAGACTTTATTGCCCCGTGCATCGCCACTGCTGCTTTTCATCGCGGACACATTTGTCCCGTATTTTCCTCCACAACTTTGTGCACCTCTCGACTGGCAAACCGGCGTTTGCGGCGATCTCCCTCCGTGAATCCAACCCGCTTCTACAACCCGCCAATGACGGCGTGTATAAGCGGTCATATTTACGCATTTCTTCCGACAAAAGTTCTTAAATCTGATCCGTTCTCTCGTAAACATTCTTCGTTTTAATAATGGCGGTATCGGGCTATGAAAGCGGAAATGTGAGAGTCCGTAAAGGATGTAGTTAGCGGACCAATCGCAGCCTCGTGCGCTGCGGGAGGCTTGCGTTGCTTAGCCTAGAAAAATGGACTCGACACACGCAAGGATGCAAGGAGGTGTGAAAAGGCACACAAGGGACATGCTTGTTGGGAAAGCTGAACAATAGATAGTATCTCACTTTTTATGCAAACATCTAGTGTGAGTGTGCAGGAAATATGAATTTCACCATCACCCACAGAGAATAAATAATATGAAATAATGAATAGCGATTTAGGGCTTAATTGTTTCTAATCTTTCTCATTTTATGCCACACAGCTGCACTGTTAAGTTTGTCTTTGCAACTACACCTAAATCCCAAATGATAGAGCTGCTCCTCACAAATCGGCTCAGTAGGCGGCATGTAACAAAAAAGTGGCCCAAGACTTTAAGTGAACGTAGATTGCGGCTCAAAAAGCTAATATGCAACACAGATTAACCGTTCCAGCCTCGGGTACCGGGCCGAGGACGCCACAGTACAAACGGCCACAGTAGAAAGACCCGCTTCCCTTTACCCAAAAAGAAAGCAAGACACAGAAACCGGAGACTTGAGGAACTGCGGGGTTTATCAGACACGCCTCATGATGAATTTAAGAGACCCGTTACTGAACCGTCTCAGTCATCATCTTCTCATATTAGTCAAAACAGAAGAACGTCTCTTAACAGCCTCTTGCTGTGGCAGAAGTTTATTTAACCAGCTGATGGAAAAGCATCTATTTTGTTACTGAATTTGTAACATTGGCTTTTCAAATGATTGTAAAAATCCAACAATTATTTGAGGCTTAGTACAGTTATGTTGACATGCTATACTAGAAAAAGTTTCATCAATTCACTGCTGATTTTTCATTTCTGCTCTCTTATTGGATTCTTTATTTTGCCCATAAATTCTCAATTCATGACTGAAGTTTTAGACCGAGTGGAAAACATTCTCCGTTAAAAAGTGACGTATATGATGCAATCTCTTGACCATAACTTTGTTTTAATCTCCAGGTTTGTGCCGTACATTGGAATTGTTACCATTCTCATGAATGATTACCCCAAATTCAAAGTAAGTTTGTCGACTCATGAGCACTAATTACACGATTTGCTTAGTTTTTTAAGCTTGAACACTTTCGGCGTGACCATTAACTTGTTAAAAATGTTGTTTTCATTCCGCAGTATGCTGTTCTCTTCATGCTGGGTCTCTTTGTGTTGGTCCATCGAGAGTGAGATGCCCAAACTTCACAACTCAAAAAAGACAAACCACGTCCAGGAAACCTCACGCATGCCTTTCGAAACAGAATTAAGTTAGATTTTGTCAAACCCAACTGGCTTTTTTGTACCATTTGTGCGAACATTTTGTAGAAATGTGGATAGGGTGTTTTACATTTGAAAAATTCAAGCTTTAAAAATATTTTGTGAGGAGTCAGGCTACATCTAGTTTGGAATTTATCTGTATTTGTAATCCTGAGAATGTGAAACTGCATTCATCAAGATGAACCAGTTTTTTTTCCTGTTGATTCATTGTCATTGAAAAGATATGTGATGCATTTTATGAAAAACGGTTTCGATCCACAATAGATTATTTTAACTCTGTCTCATTTTCTCTTGGTCCCTGTGTTACATTAAAAGCCATTGTTCACCCTGCAGTAATGGAATTTATATAAAAAATAAATACTGGATGATCCAGCAACAGTATCAATGTCATGACAGGATTTGTCACATGATTGGCGTGCCTACATCTGTTTCTATTATTACAGAATCCTATTCAGGGAGCATTATCTCATCTGGAAAGCTTTTTCCCGGATGGTTACTTATCCTAAACAATGTTGAGCAATGCCTTCTTTGATAGAAAATGTAAAGAAAAAACATTAAAATAAAGTTCCTTGAAGTCAGATGTCTGTGGTGACGATTTCATGCCACATGTTTTTCTTTTTCTAATTCATAAAGCTAAATGCCCTTTCAAACCAGGAGCAAGCGCAAATTAGGGGGGATTTGCCCAAATATAGTGAAAATTAGTTGCTTCCACATTTTGGTGTAATATAAAAGATGTGTTTATTTTGCTATAACTTTCCTGAGCAAAGGTGCGGCGTGCACACTGCCTTAAGTGGCCTGAGCTTCTCGTTAGACATGTCGAGTGTGAACCTCTTTCCCTTTAATGCAGCGCAGCACTCTGAAACTAACCTTGCTATCAACAGTAAATTGGCTGAGGCTTTCCAACGCAGTAATCATAAAGCAGTAAGAATCAAAGTAGAACCATAATATTGATTCACGTGAAACTCTGTTGGGGTTCCTTGATTAAAATTTGTAAGTCTCCTTTAGTCCCCAAAGACCTTGTTGCCTGTATTTTGGAGCATTTATACGCAGGGGAAGGGCAAGGGGAAGTTTAAATATCAAGAAGTCTCCTAAAAATGCTTTTTGATCAACTTTTGATAGTTATGTTGTTCATCAAGTATCAATTGATGGTTTAGTGGGTCCCTGCTTGAAAATAGCAACACTAAATAACCCCGTAAATGAGTTGTGATATCATCAGGCTTTTTAAGGAAAATGCAGTTTTGCACAAAACCGTGTCTGTCTCAGTTCATCTAATCTGTGAAGTTTGCGAGAGTGATTCCTTGATGGTCAGACAGTCTTCTAATTAGACTGACATTCAACTCACCCTAACCGTCTGAAATCACAAGTGTGTGTGTGTGTGTGTGTGTGTGTGTGTGTGTGTGTGTGTGTGTGTGTGTGTGTGTGTGTGTGTGTGTGTGTGTGTGTGTGTGTGAATACCAAAGGTTATGCAAAGGGCAAGATGCAAACTGAAGCTCTTATGCAACTTTAGCACCCTGAAGTGACAACGAGACTGACTGTCTGATTAGCTCTAAATTAGCAGAGAGAATCAGCAGGTTCTCCTGATGGCGATCACAGCGGCATGCTGCAAACTGGCCAAATGTCATGTGGCTCATTGTTAGGGGGTCAGAGCCCAGCAACGGGGGGAGGGTTGAGGGACTCATTGTGTTGCTCCACCGGGAAGCAGAAAATATCGCCTCACAATTTACACCAAAAGTGCGCAGACTCCCCAAAATATTGATGTGTTCATGAAGCTTTTATCCATGTGTGAGTGCTCGATGCATTTATTTGGGGGGGAATTTCCTGAAAGAATAAATTCAGCCGGATGTATCCAACAAAAACGTTTGAATCCCCCAACCTGGAGAAACATTAATTAATGACACCACACTGGACATTTGCGCGATGGTAAATGGTGTAAGTTGGCGTCCGAGAAAAGACTGATTCCGCATTATATCCTGAGAGCAACAAAGAAAACATTTGGTGCGTAAATACGCACAGCCAAAGGCTCGGTTCAACAAAACCGTGACAATGACGCGGGTGATTTAAGCAGCTGATCAAAAGTTAACTACACGCAGCACAGGCAGAGCCCTCCCCGCACAGGAGAGCCTATAAAAGCTGGGTGCGTGTCAGCAATCCACGAAATCCACGACCAACAGGACACAGATCGGACTCTTTGCACTCAGTTCGCCACTCCGCGCCGAGATGAGAGGGTTTACGCTGAATACAGTTTGCCACTGCGGCTTATTTGCTTGTCTTATCCTCCTGTCTTTCGTGTCCTGCACCGGTTCAGTCAGTTTGGATCTGGCCGAGCTCAGGAATAAAGTTGCAAAAATCAAGGTGAATCCAAGAGGAAATCTTTGGGCCACAGGTAAGAAAGCTCGTCTGATTTTTGCATGGAATGGAATACAATTCACCTGATTTACTATTTGTTCCACACTTCCATCTCCTACTTAACGCCATTGCTTTTTATCGTGTCTTGAAAAAAAAGGTTTATTCTCCCTTTGGTTTGACTTTTCATGTTCACAAGCGTTGTCTCGGATTTGGCAGGACATTTCATGGGCAAGAAGAGCGTGATGGACGCCCCGCTGCTGCCTCCGGCTCAGGGGCCGGCCGATGACGATGCGCTGGAGCTCAGCCTCCCCGTGGAGCAGAGCGCCCTCCTGGAGCTTTTCCATCACTTCCTGCGGGGGGCGTTGCAAGCGCAGGTGGATACACGGGAGAGGAGCTCGGACAGCCAGGTGATCAAACACACGCGAGCAGTCGCCTTTGGCCCAGTGGGAAACGCACTAACGTTGGATGTTTAATTGGTGGCATGTGGCCTGTGTCTGTTTCAGGAGGCGGACATGTTGATGAAGATATTAGAAAGCTACATCCAACGCAGAAAGTGAGACAGATGATGTCCGTCACGCATGAACACGGGCTGCGGGTCATCGAACCGGAGGGGGTTAAAATAACTGCATTAGACGCAGTGTACAGTCTCCTGCTCATCACGATTGTATTTACTGTAACTGTCTCATCTGCAATACACGTAACGGTCCCCCCCAATGATATTTCACTCTGTCTTGTATTTCAAAAGTATTTATAATAAATGAAATCATTATTTGCACTGCTGTGACTTTGATCTGCGTCAGATGATAAGATGTTAATGGTTAACGTGTTGATTCCCTCACAGAGATGCTTCATGGTGGCTCCTCCACTGGCTTCTTGTGTGTTTCTTGGTAGAGAAATGCAGAATAGACGTCCTTTACTGGGAAGCACGTGACTCACTGGGGCATCAGTGCAAGTGTAAAAACGACCAGAGGTCGGTTTCTGTATTTGAGATAATGGCTTGAAAACGTATGCTCCTGTTTGCCTTCACAAGGGTCTGATATACATTTTACCTCCACACTCACTAAGGATGAGTAATCCTTGTTTTACTTTTGTACAAAAGACATTTCCAAAATAAGTCTTATATAAATCCAAGTGTAGGCATCTTATAAAAGGCATAAAGGGGTGATTCTCTCGATCGATAGTGAGACGGCCCATTCTTTGCCTTGGGCTCAGACATTGCAGATAAAGGGAAGGCTATTTCAATATCTCTCCCATAAACCTCGACTGATGCTTTACATCTGCATTCACAGTATTCAAAGGTGTGAGGAAATACTTCATATACTTTAATCCACTATTCAGATGAGAATTGCATATTATTATTATATTAAACATATCACTATTAAATTTGGCCAAATAGGAAACCAAAAAAGGAATACGATCCAATACAGCAGTCCTGAAATGAATATGTTCATAAATGCTCTAATGTTGATTTTAATATTTATTTATCACCATTTTGTGCGTAGTTTGTGGCTCTGTTGAATTAATAATTGTTCTGGTAAAATTGTCCAAAATATATATTTTCTTTTCTATAAAAAATACATATTTTAAGCAAACCTTGTTTTGCCAAAGCTGTAGCGCTCAAGTGCAAAACATTAGTTAGGCTTGAAAAAATTAGCCTGCTCTTTAGGTTACGAAAAAAAATAGTCCGTAATGACATAGTTCTCTTTGGCTACCTGTGAAAGTACAAACTGTTCCTTTGTCTTCACAGTGAGAAAACAATTACAACAATTTTATTGTCCAATAATAAATCAGCATTATTTAAACAGATAGCACATGGCCATAATATGTGCTCTTGTGTAATAGTGAGGGGAAAGGTATTACTCAAATGCAAATATTGTTTCTTCCAACAACTGACTGGAAATGTTTGGCAACATGTGATTAATCTGTCGCACAGTTCAGATCAATATGTTGATAGAGTGATGATTCATTTGTGTGCGCGTGTGAATGAGTGAGCACAACTTTCCTCTCAGGACTGCAGTGCAGATCCGAACAGGTTACAGAGTGTTAAGCTTAAGGAAGGAGGGTGTCACTCCTGGGGAGGTTTAATTTAGCAGCTGTTTACTTTTATCCAATAATCCTTCTTTCTGTACACACACAAATAGCTCCGTGTCTACAATTTCACAGGAAAGGTTTGGGCTTGCTAAAGATAAAAAAACAAAAACATTATTTTCAAATTCCAGCATATGAAAAGGTTATTCGCTCATTCGTTTTAATTCTTTTTTAATTTTGTATTCTTTTGTTGTTGGTATGAACCATTATAATGTCCCTACAAGATCAGTTTGGGATTCAGACATAGTTCAAATGAAAAGTTAATGTGTCTTACTAGTTCAGCAGTGTTAATAATAATTGTTAGATAATTGTCAGCATATAACAGTAAATTACCAGAATAACAGATAAAACATTCAGCAGCATCAGTTACGTTAAATGCTGGTGCATCCATTAGAGACATTGGCCAGCTTATGCCGTATATTGTTTATCTTAAAAAGGTTAAATGTGAATTTGAATACCTATGTATTTTTTTTAAATCGCCTTATCCAGCTCACTGCCGTGTGAAACATTTATATTTTTCATTAAGGGACCAGTAATCTCTTTTGTTTGCTCATTTTTCAAGGAAAGAAAACAGCACCATATTTTATTGTCTACAAGTTCTTCAACTGGTTCATGCCGACGCTTCGTTGGACCCTTTTGGCTTCACTGTCACTGTCAGACAGTTTTGTGTTTTATTGATTTAAGCTTTGCCTGTAGATGCCATTTGTGAGATTATTTTGATTTGAACAAACACAACAGACAGTAGGGGACATTGATGTTTACCAGACAATGGTGAATCACAATTTGCATTCCTGCACAGTACAATTATGAAGGCTTGTCATTGAAATGAATAAACATTCTGTTTTAATCTGATGTGTATAACAGGTGAAGTATGTGTAAACGCAACCAAGGCCTTTTGCTTTACCAGTAAGTGAAGCCACGCTCTAAACTTAACTAGGGTAATTTTAACTACACTGATGTATAATTCACACTATTGCATTGTGTATTAACACTGTTTGCCTCGGCTTTTCCCTGAACAACAGAGACAAATGTTTTGAGCTTTAACTCAATAAAAACAAACAAATAAAGGTCATTATGGAGTGAGCGCCCCAAAGATACACATTTTCAATCAAGTAATCTATCTCCACCTTCATAGGAGATTAAGAAAGCCGGGGCATATTGCATTCATTGATTTCTACCACGGGCTTGTATGTGTATGTGTACTTTGTTTTATTTGGACTCGATATCGTCAAATGTTTGTCGTTATTGTGAAGTTCATCCTGTGGCTGTAGGATGTTTTGACCACTTTGATACACCTTTCTCTCATTATATATCAGAATAAAACCAATGATACTACAGTGCCATCCTGTGGCAGAAAACCCCATCACATTAACTTTTGTTTCTTCCCCAAAACGATCAACTAGACAGGCAGTAGATCTAGATAACATCTGGAGGTGCAGTTATTCATTTTTATGCAGAACGTAAAAACACTACTTTGGACTAAATGTCCAAATATACTCTATCACAGATTGTTTTGAACGCTGACGTCATTGGAGCACGTGACCTTTTTTTTCCTCCTTGTTTTTTGAGGCGATTTCATTGGCCGAGCCCTGAGGAATCTGCACTTTGAGGCAGGACCAGCGGAGCCATTTTATTATCATACCAGCAAAAGTGCAGGTGCATCAAAATATATATTTTTTTATATTTACACTTTTCATGTTCGGAGTTACCATGGGACAGTGCGGGATTACGTCATCCAAAACCGTGTTGGTTTTTCTCAATCTCATATTTTGGGTAAGAAAACCGCCGGGTTGTGTGAACAATGCGCGCAGCATCCCCGCGAGGCCGGCAGGCACGCGGAGCATTTAGCACGCTAGCGAACTGCGCCACAGATGCGCTGCGAACTGCGCTTTGGCGATGGACGAGCGCCTTTTTTTATTACCTCCCACCCCCCCTCCGTTCAAAGCACAGCATGCACGGTCCCAAAGGCACACTTTAGCCCTCCACGTGAGGGGCACCAATTGGGGAAAGAATCCTGTGAAGGCAGCGAGCTGCAGTGTGTCGGTATCTGACGCAATGACGTAATGCAGGAGCTGCCGATAGCTGAGCTGTTGAATCATGGAGTTATATACGTGTTATTAACGTTGTATTCATTATATATACATACACACCAGTATGTACACCAGCATTAAATAATTCTCTATTCGGGTTATCTTTAAAAAAAAGAAGACCATTACATGGTGATATTAATGATAATAATAATCAAATCAAATAATATAAATTCAGGGGATTACAGCAGCAAAGGCAGAGTGCACACAGAGACATAGTCAAAAAAACAAGACAACTATAAATAGCAGTAACAGTTCGTTCTCCTCTATTCTCCTCTGTTCTCCTCTGTTCTTCTCTGTTCCTCTTTTTATTACGTATTTCTATCTCCATTTTGCTTTAGGCTACTGGCAAATTAATAAATCATCACTATTTACAAACAGAAAAGAGTCAAATGCACAGATGAGAATACAATAAAAAAAAGTCCCCTGTCGTGCTTCTGATTGTGCTTTGTGTTTTTCTGCAGGCCGCTGCGGGGATTTTATGCTACATCGGAGCCTACGTGTTCATCACATATGACGACTACGACCACTTCTTTGAGGACGTGTACACTTTGATTCCTGCTGTCATAATAATCGCTGTCGGGACTCTTCTCTTCATCATCGGCCTGATTGGCTGCTGTGCAACAATACGTGAAAGCTCCTGCGGCCTGGCAACGGTGAGTGTGCAATGTTTTCACCTGCACCCTTAAAACCAGCTGGATGCAGCGGAGGAACTTTTATGTTGCACGGAGGGCAAGAGGATGACACAAAACCCAACACACAATCTGGGAAACTGTTAATTGATTGGCACCAAAAAAATGTCACTACCAATGTGAAGTAATAAATTTGTGCTTCATGAGCCGATGTACAATATGTCTTTGTTGTCATTCCAGTTTGCTGCCATTCTCCTGCTGGTATTTGTCACGGAGTGCGTGGTGGTGGTGCTCGGCTACACATACAGGGCAAAGGTAAACACGCTGTTGCTTTTTACCACTTTTGTATTTCACAAGTCAAGTTAAATGAAAAGTGGGTCAAGTTGTGCAGCATCTGGTCGAATCTCAGACTTTGCGTGATATTGTTTTTGGGCTTTTATATAAGTGCAGGATAAGATGGATATAGTTTGTAGAATTTGTAGTAGACATTTTAGCAAAACATATTTAGCATTTCTTTGGATTTAAAACTAGGATAAATGAATGTTGCTTTGTTCAGTATTACAAATCCCACATGTGTAGAGTGTTACTCTAAGGCCCTACATTGTAAATTAGCTTTACAATAATGTGAAAGACTGTCCCTTGAGTGATAACATTTAAAAATGTGCAGAGACACTAACTGATGTTGTGGTTTTGTTGTAGGTAGAAAATGAGGTGAATCACTCAATACAGAAGGTTTACAACCAGTACAACGGCACCAACACCGATGCCCCGAGCCGCGCTATTGACTATGTGCAGAGGCAGGTAAGAGAGGAGGAAGTCTATTGCCCCACACATCCAACTTTTAACAGCTAAATTCTTATGTGGACAGCCTTTTGAATCTTAATGAATTTAATGAATGTACTCAGAATTCAGATCTGAACTCCAGACTAATAGTTATAATATATCATATTCTTTCCCTCTCTATTTTTCTAGCTTCACTGCTGCGGCATTCACAACTACTCTGACTGGAGGAACACGCGCTGGTTTAAAGAATCCAAGAATAACAGTGTCCCGGTCAGTTGCTGTCAGCCCAGCATCAGTAACTGCACCGGCACTCTCACTCGACCTGCGGATCTCTACCAAGAGGTACGAACAAGATGCCGAAACCACAGAACAAAGTCAAAGTTATGGATTGCATCTTTGTTTCAACTTTGCGCAAACAGAAGAACAATTTAACATGTTTCTCTGTCTTTTTCTGGTTTTCTTCTGAGAGAAATGTTGTTATGGATATGAAATGATCTTAATGTCATTCATTTTCTTCTGTAGGGTTGTGAGGCTCTTGTTGTGAAAAAGTTAAAGGAGATCATGATGTATGTCATATGGGCTGCACTCACTTTCGCGTCTATACAGGTAAGTAGGAGAACTTCAATGCTCCCTAAAACCATCAGGGAAAACACTATATAACTATATTTGGCAGTCGATCAGTGCAAGCAGCCAGACAGGTTTAAAACAATCTCTGGCTTGGCAAATGCGTCCTGGCCACTAGTTTGAAATACATGCAAAGATGAATGTCACAATGGGGCAGGAATCCTAAATGTAAGAAAGGATCAGTATCACAATAAGGTTACTTCATTAACAACACATTTCTGTCTCACTGCAGAAAATGCACATAAGTCATCTTATCCTGAGTCAAAAGCAGCTTGTTCACTGGGAGAATAATTAAAGCTGCAGTCGGCTGTCTTAAAGCAACCGGAGCCAACAGCACCTCTGACCTAATCGTGTCAAATCATTCTTGGCGACTTTAAAAGCTCAGCATGGATTCCACTGACCAGAAAAACACTGCTCCCCGAGCAGCGACTAAGACAGCACGGCCAATCACTCGTAATTACACTCAAACCGTCTCATCACAACACAGCATGCGTCACGTGCACGTAAAAATATCGCGCTTTCTGGCATTTACATGAAAAAAAAGATCGGGATGCTTGATGAGAACTAGGAAATAACGGATCGTTGAGCTCTTGCTCATGTGGTTTCCCTGCCAAGTTTGGCGAAACGCACAAGGACCCATATAACAGCTTCGCCGTCTGCCTGCAGATGCTGGGGATGCTCTGCGCCTGCGTGGTGCTGTGCAGGAGGAGCCACGACCCCGCGTACGAGCTGCTGGTCACGACCAACAGCTACGCGTGAGCGAGGCATCAAACCAACAAGGCGCTCAATAAATCGAAAGGAGCATCACTAGTCGTGTCCACAATAGAGTTCGGCTGTAGTTACATAAGCTCAAGCACACCTTGCACAATTCACGATGAAGTAGCGAACACCGGTGATGCGGTTTGCTTCAAGGGGAAACTAGTTATTTATTGACCTGCTTTGTAAGTTACTGTTACTTAAATGTTTGTTTTTTTTCTTCACTTTTTAAATAATTAAATAGTTACAGTAGCCAGAGTTGTATATGGCTGACATTATTGATGTTGCATTTTTTTTCTTTAAATGTGGCTTGATGAAACTCCCCAGGAAGGAGTATGAGAAGTCATATGGAGCGTAATAAGAATGTATTTCCTTGTGTGCTCGTTTGCACCACGTCAACAGCGCGTGGACGTATCTCCTGGCTGTTAAGTGAAACTTGGTTAATAAGAAAATGGGAAAAACAAGATTTTACCACAGACAAAACAGATTTAATGGTTTTGGAACGGCTTTGTTTTATCTCTCAAAGCCATGTTTGAAAGAAAAACTCCTTCATAATCACAAATATTCAGGTTGTGAATAATGTTCTGTTGTGGTGTAGATCTTTTCTGAGTTAATTGTGAATGAACCATTTAGTCTCCAGTGCTATTATTATTATTATTATTATTATTACTATTAGCAGAGTGTTATCAGTGGTACCTAAAGACCTGTATATGTAGATTCAGTTTGTTACAATCCCTTTGTTTATATTGTTGGTTATATCCCTGCTATCCGAATTATGACACATTATTTTGTACGTATTTGTGAAAGTGTGCACCGTTTTAATATTTTTGATCTTTTAAGTTGACCCCTAGACATTTAGCTGGTGCCGCAGTAAAAAATCATGACAAACACAATTAGCTATACACTGTACAACAGTCAAGATACAAATAAAGTCGTACATTTCAACATGGCTGTTTAACTTCATTTACATGAACGTGAGTATGTTGCCGGTCATCATTTTATATTTCCTCAGTTGCATGACACGTATGAGTATGTGTAGACATCTACAGGCTATACATAGTTTATTTTCTAAAGGAGTTACAGGCGCCTAATGGACCGCAGACATACATTGTATTGTGACCTTCAATCTGCCTCAATGACTCGCATTGAGGGAACTCTGCCTGCTACGGACGAGTCGGACAGTTTTCAGACGCCTTAACAGGAACTTACAGAAAGTTGCTTCCTGTTGGATCCGATCCGTAGGCTACGCGTAGTTCAGATTGGTCCATGTTAGTTCATAAATATATATTTATCAGTATCTGTATAGTGTGCTCTCCTTTTTATGTCTGCCTGGGAAAAACCTTGCCACTCATCTTAGTATTTCTTAAATAAATAAGCTTTATTATTATCAATCACACAATATGTATTCATTGATTAAACGATAATATTAGCCAACATTTAAGCACTAAATATTACAAATGATTTTCTACAAAACGGGGTGTTTGTTGTCACATCAATCAGCTATCTGATGACCCGTCTACCACCATTTCCTCGGCCATCGATTCTGTGCACGACTGGATCATCTCGTGTGGTTTTCGTGGTGAAGAATTACGCAGTTCTTAAAATAACGGATGAAGCAAGGCAGAGAACATCACCTGCTGTTGCTCATCATTATGCGGGCCATCTTTGCTAAATACGCTCTATAACAAGTCATCTAATGCCAATCTGACGCTACGTGAATTAACTTTTACGGCACACATTGGAAAGTCTGCCTTTTGAGGAACAACTGCATCAAACACCTCACGACCCACCAGGTGCAGAATAGGGTTTTAAAGATGAAGATGAAGGGGATATCTCGGGAGGAAATACCAAACATGAAAGCAGTAAGAAAATGCAGCATCGGCAGAGGAGCAAAATTAGCTTAGCTGCCCAAATGGTCAGTGCAAGCGGTGAATAGAGAAGAGGAACCATCCCAGGTTGGATTACTGTGTTGTTGACAGTGAGGTAAATGTGAAATGAGCAAAGTCACTTGTGAGCTGTTTCAAAACGTTCCATCCAAATGTTCAGCTCCGGTGCGTCGGTCACATCTTTCCCAGAAAGTTTCCTGGCACCAGTCCGGTCAGCCCGTCCCTCTCCGCTGTCCACCAGCCATCTTCTCCTTGCTCCAACACTCGGACCACCTCGCCTATACTGACAGACAGCTCGTCCGCTTCCTGACAAGTCAACACGCACAAAGACGACAAATGGTTACAAAGAGGGTTCCGTTGAAGGAGCCTTTATCGCTGAAAGTTCTTACCTGTGTACCTACATTCTGCACCATTGGGAGTACAGTGCTGTAATGGTACACGCATTGATGGTATACTTCATGTCCTCTCAGTGTTACAATACAAGAGAATGTGTCGTAATAATCACCCTGCCCGTGTAATCATAAAGCACGATGTAGCTGTCTCCATCAGCTGACACCGTGGCTGCATACTGGAGGCCTCGTAGGGGCGCGTACCCGCCGTCTGAAATGTCAACTGAAGGCAGAGTGAAAGTAAGCGATAGTATATTGAATAGATTGTGCTAATATATGTGGTCTGTGGTCTACCTTAATAAAATGTGTGTGGTGTTTTGCAAGTATTCAATAGTTATCTATTTCATAATTGAATTCGCCATATCTATTTGAACTGTATGAAACCGACTCAATTATTTCAACACATCTAAGCTTTGTGTGATAATTATTGTGATTGCTTTAAGGTCAAATTTAAATGTAAATTCATATTTAAATAGATAGCACTATGACTACAATTAAGCTAGTTTCTGATTGCTCCCCTCAATACTGTGGTCGAAAAGAGAGCTCGAAAGGGAATTAGTTACTTACACTCGCCAGAAGGAGTCATGGACGATTGTGAGTTTTGAAGATCGTCTACGCCGTTGTTCCCAGGACTTACGAGAAGGGGACCAGAGCACCTGATTGATCCAGGTCAGAGTACAAATTTAGGATATACACATTTTCTTTTTGTAGTTTTTAAAACGGATAAAGGTACGTTAGAAACTAGGAGGAGATAGCCTTGTCTTATTGACAGTACCACACTTCCAGTGTGGAGTGTGTCAGACCTCATCACAGCGTCTTCTTCACCGACCACAGCATAAGCTTGGCTTGGATTGCCGTCCCGGGATGTTGTCGCCTGGTAGTAGCTTTCAAACAATAAGGGCTCTGTGTGAGGGAAAGAGAAACGAGCGAGAAGTTGAGCAGCGCTGCGGATCCTGTTCTCTGGCGACGGCCCCTTCTTTGGTTGCTCCGAAGGGTAAAGGTCAATCTACCCGGCTCGTCTCCTACCTGGAGGCTTCGATCCTGTGGCTTTCATCCCTATGAAATGGTTGTTGTCCGTGGTGATGTCACACTTTTCCAGCAGCTGCCTCACCTCCTCCATAAACTGAAAAACAAGAGGCCATTCTCTCAAATTGTAGACTTCATCCACCAAATGCTGAAACGTGCTTTTGGTTCACGCTTGAATCATCTTCAGAAAATCGTGTTACTGGACCCAATCCAAAGGCCTTGAGCAGTTTCAGTAGAAAGTAGGAGTAGGAACTATATCATTTCAATCATGGTTCCTACGTGAAACTAGTATGTTCCAGAGACGGTAAAGATCTCTGGGAATCCCAACTACAAAACTTTGCAATTGACATCAAAACTATCTACATTGTTAATATCACTACACGTGCATTTTGGACTTTGGGATGAACTGTCCCTTTTTAAGTAGAGTTTATATCCATTTCAATGTATTTAACTAAAGAAAGTGAGCTCACCTCATCATCTTTGACGCACTGCATGGATAAATGGTTGCAGTGGTCCCACAGAGAACACCTGAGCATGCGGATTCGATCTCCCTCCATTTGCTGGAACACCTGAGAAACATGCACTCTGTTTCTACTGTACCAATGACTTTTCATTTCTTCACCACTTGTTATTCTGCATGACACCACGCCGGCAGTATCAGATCGCTGTATTAGAAATGGCTGACTGCATACATCGAAAAAACCACAGCAGAGCTCAACTTTGAACATGGTTGTGGGTTTATTATTGTTCCATTTTTAGCATGCCGACTGCAAGATGTGTAGTTCCTCACTTGTCAGCGGTGAAGCAGAGGATGTGACGATTACGAGTTCTAGTCTGTGTGGCTAGAAGCCCTCGTCGTGGTTTATGACTAAGACAGACAGCAGCGCGTGTTATAGAGAATGTAGTCCACTTTACCTCGCATGTGCTCTTGTGTGTTTCCTTCCAGTCCCGCCGAACACTCTCTAGCTGATCAATGTTGGCAATGTACAGCTTCTCTGTGAGCGATTGTAGTGATTAGATACGTTTGTAGTAAAGAAATGAAACACAGCAACAAACACAAGTTCATTTGTAAAGCCTGCAAGGTGCAAATTTCTTCGCAGCTTCTATAATATGTGATGACTGTACTGGAAGTTGTATGAAGATAGAGGCTTAGTTGTGCAGGTTCAATATAGAAATTGTAGAGTTGAAACATGCTTGTGGGCCTTACCTGCTTCATTGGCTGTCTGTCTGCATTGCTTAGCCCTGTTACGCATCTGAGAATAAAGTTGTATGAATAATAAAAACGAAGGAAACAACAAACATGGCAAGTGAAACAAGCTCTTGTCAGAAACTGCTGAGACTTCTTCAAATTAAAACATCATACGGCCCAAGTATGCTAGACCCTCCAAAATATGTCTTTGGCCCTTTTCTTTACTATGCAAAAGTCTAAAGATTATCGTAGTCATTTGGGGGATATGCCATGGATTGAATTAACGAAAAATTCTGACTTCCGATGTTAAACTGGCTGTTAAACATACTTCAGTTCCTCTTTGCTAGACGTTGCATTATTGCATCACTGTGCCCAATTACAGGGAAGTTTCACCAGTAAACTTGCAGTTTGGGGTAAAAAGCAATATGCCACATGTAAGTCAATGTTTGAATTCCTTAAAACTGCCAACTGGTCTGCATCACACTTCTAGTGGGCCAGTTTACTTAATAAACCTTTTCTGAGTTTTTGCAGGAAGTAGTTGTCTTCTCGGCTCCCTGTTCTGCCTCGTCCGCCTCTCTGCATCTCGCCTCATAGTTCTTCTTAGACTGTAAGAAACAGAAACCAGTCCACGAAAACTGCTCAACAATGACAAAAAAAAGTCGTGTTGGATTGTTGATTTGATGCCAAATGTCTTAAATGAAATGACATCATCTTATGATGTCACTTACTTCCACCGTCCTCTTGTACAAAGAAACCTTTTTCTTCTGAACCTTCTCCATGATGCTTTGGAACTATGAGCAGAAGCACAATGGTGAAATTTCATCTATTCATCTAACTTCATCTAACTTCACCTAAATGGAATGTTTAATGTGGACTCTTAAGAATTCGAGTGGTGCCTGCATTTCTTTGTGATTACATGGTTTGTAAATATCTATAAATGTGTATTATCCCAAAAAAGGGATTTAAATAATCTTAGCAATAGATACAATTTTCACATAAGTATAAGAATAAAGCCAAGCTGAAGAAAGCCAGCAAACGTTACATCATGGTCATCAGGGAAATGAAACCTCAACTCTATACTGTACAGTTAAATACCTTCTTCCTGTGTTCTTTCTGCCGTTCTCGGAATGTCTCAATCTTTTTCACCTCCTCTTTCAGTATATCGGCCAGCTGGATGTGAAAGTTACCAACGTTCTCAATTTCTGCAGCCAAAAACACCTAAATTAATCACTTCTACACATTCACAGACGCAGAAAAAGAACGCAGCACTTTTTAGCACCTTGGTGTGATTTGTCCGTGGCTTCGTTGACTTACCTGTCTTCAATAGGTCAAAGGTTGCTCTCAGGGTGCTGGAAGAGCAATGCACATTTAAGACGGTAAGAAGTAAATGTCTGACTGCTTGTGACACAACGGGAACAGGAAGTCGGGCAACATACAGTATAAGTAGGCAGTAGGCAGTCGGATCGATACATTAACACACAGCAAACCTTCTTTTCCCTTCTCTCTCTTTCCATCTCACACACAAATCATGTTGTTTCCTTTTTAAACAAAGAAATCACTCACAGACCCATGACTGGCGTGTCAACGAGTCACATGGGGTATGCTGTCTTATATACAAAGTGTACAGCACGACTCGTAACCAGGATGCGGATGTGTTTACCTGATCTCTGTGTGTCCCCCCGCTTTGCGGGCAATAGTCACCAGTTCCTTCCCATACTTCTCCTCTGCGAGCGTCCTGAGAAGTAAGAACACAGATGCAACACCGTGTGAACTGCGTTGTCTTTGTCCTAACAAAACGGGACGCGCGACTTGTCACGCAGTTGTGGTGCTGTATGATACATGTTATGGTAACAGAATTGCACGACATCATTTTGAATTTTGTGATGGTTTCGGTTACCTCATCTTTAAAAGCTCCTCCACATCTTTACACATTTGCTTTCCATCTCGCAACCTTTGGATTACAGCGTCGTACCCGGCGTGACAGGTGAAGCTGGACCCCTGTATTTGGAAGACGTAGAAAAGGTTTAGAGGAATACTGGATACTGGAGATTTATCAACAATAGTTGCAACAAGTTATTGACTCAATCCTGGGGAACCCGTGTGGTTAAAAAGCAGAACTAGCATTGAGCAAAAAGTAGTTTTTATGAAATGCAGCATGCTCGGAACCTCATGAAACTGCCATTCTGCCAAGAGTGGAGCATATTGACAGTAAGTAGTTTGATGCATTGAGGTAACTTAGTACTTAAGTACTCTCTTTGTGTATTGAGAGGACTTAAGGCTTAAAGGCATTTTTATTTTATAACATGTACATTTACTCCTACACTGTCACTGGTGGGGAGTTTAATGGTAGTCAATTCTTTTTTAGGCACTTTTACTTTTACTCAACGTGAATTCTAAAATAAGGAAAATGAACTTTGATGACAGCGAGACTGCAAAGACCCCCTGCACTTTCAGTTTCAAGGACTAATCCCAACCACAGCGAGACGTTAGAGCACCAAAACCCAACTCACCCAGAAAGCATCTTTAAACATCAAAGGTGTCATCTCAGTTGTTTCCTCCGTGCACGGAACCCTTCCTCAGCCTGAACTTCATTCACCTCTTTGTCACTGAAGTCAATCGCTCACCGACAACTTGAATAAAGTTGTTTTGGGCCGACTAAACTGTGCTCAGGCGGTGAGCAGCCTGACTGTCGGCGAGTCATTAAGAATGAGGAAGAGCTTCTGTCCCATGATGTCACTGACCGCAGCCAGCTCAGCCAATGTGTGACACGGCATCTCTAACTCAAAAGTCTCAGCTTCAGATGGCTGTGTTACATATATATATATATATATATATATATATATATATATATATATATATATATATATATATATATATATATATATAATCCAACATCATATCACAAATATATATATATATATATTCGTGATTTTATCTCGGATATGTAACACATGTAAGAATATATGTTACATATAAACGCATATTTAATGTCCATATAAGAACGTTGTCGTGCGCATTCCTGTGATGAACACAAGAGGGAGACACAGACCTTTCTAAAAAATATCAAAGAAGCCTCCAAGTATTACATGGGATGAAACCCTTCCATTATGGAGTCGGTAGTTCTTAAATCTCTGGGGCCCAAGATAAAATCACAAATCCTTCAATCCGGTTGAGCTGAAAACAAATCTGTGCCTCAGGCGTCTTTCTGGGACGATATGTGGACACGTCAACCTAGAAGCGTATTATTGATTTTTAAAGTGAGCAGAAGGACAGAGTGTGGTGTCTCTCACCCGTCACTCAATGAAACGTGTGAAAATCTTTGGAGAGATCATTCACACATCTTACGAGACAGAGGTTGTAAAAGGGACAGTACTGATCAATACAGCCAACTGACAATAAAATAAAAATAAATAAATTATGAAGCACTTTGAGGTGCAATTCTACATATATTACACTGGCCAGTTTGATTTATTGACTGTTTGGTTTGATCTTATTTTGCATGATTTATTCAAGAATGATTTCCTGTGAAAACTATTTACCCACAAAATAGACTTCTCATAAATGAATGAATTTTTCCGATACTTCAAATGAAGGAAGTTAGTTCATTCCTGGCCAGCTATCTATCCTTATGGAGTGAGCATTTCGTCCATTTACAATTATATTAATTCCGCCGTCCCACTTAGAAACATTTAGCGGTTTAAGTCCGAGGCCGAGGCTCCCAACGAGTTTTCAAGTCGAGATGCCTGACTCTGTGGTGCTTGGCCTTTGCTGTGACCCCGTTTGAGGCCTCTAATGGAGGGACAAGCTCTGGGAATCAGCTGTGCTGCCTGCGTCTGAGCACACTATCACACACCAGGGTACGCCAGGCCACACACTCACACACAAATACACTTAAGTGTCCCACCCCTCTCTCACTCGTTTTCTTTCTCTCTCCCTCACACTCCCTGGAGTGGCAGTTATTGAACTGTGACAAACGAGCCGTGTCAGACCGGCCCCCCTACCTGGGGGATTGGCTAAATGACCTTTCCATTACCCAACCACTGCTGTATTCCCCCTCTACAGATAGAGTTACACACACAGCCACAAAGCCCATTTGCTGGGACCGGTGTCAACGTCGCTGCCATTAGCCACTACATCTTTCTGTGCTTTCTCATTATAATTTGTATTTTAAACGTCAATGTTGCAGATCCATTTATCTGCAACATTTTGCAGTATTGATATTGATTTTGTGTGCCTGTGTTCCATGTGAGCTGCTATGAGAAGCAGCTTCCGTCCGGTCGCTTCGGTTTGTATTGTATATGCGTGTTTGACCTGTCTCTCACACATGCTCAAACCTCCGTACTTACTAATACCCTGTTGACTGTTGACGCTAGCATTGAATCTCGAGGCGAGGATTGGCAAACAGGATGCAAGAGGAGAGGGATGAAGCTATAAGGAGAAAAAAGTGAAAGAGAAGAGAGGCTCCGGACCGAACGGGTCGGGATCGTAGTCTGCAGCTGACTGCTGCTGGCTGTTGGATAGGAATGCAATGGAGTGAGTCCTTGGGAATTAGTGGGAACCTGTTAGTAAGATGACAGATGGAGATCTAATGATGTGTAGGCACAAGGGCACGGCCTGTAGTTGCTAGTGAGACAATCTGTAGTGGCTGTCACAATACAGCTGAGAACCAACAGCTAAAGGAGGAAGAGGAGGAGGAGGAGAGCGAGCCGGGGGCCTTTCTACCGTTTGATCCTGGTCCGGCTTTGAATGAAACATTTATTAGCTCTCTTAATCCTCAGCATCACTGCGAAGAACTCCGATGTTGATCGATCGGATCCTCGTGTTTCCGCTCTCCTGTTAGTCCGTCGATGTGATTCTCTGGGTACTGGGATTAAGGCAGCGTGGGCACACATACCAACATGACCAGAAGGCATAATTGTGTGGATTGTCCGTTGTATAAATATTTAACCGGCACTGATACGACCACGGCCACGTTCGTATTGATTTGATGATCTCAAAATGCCCTTAGAACATTCCATGTATGGGTGCAGATAAAAAGCTGGGAACGGGATTAGCGTGTGTATGTGTGTGTGCGTCTGTGCATTTAAGTCGCCGCGTATCCGTGGTGACCCCTGTAAAAGGGATGCGTGCCACAGGCAATTCCCCCTCTGTCCTCTCCTCTCTGCCCCCCCACGGTCCCTTCAACAGACGGGCTCTTGGTGTTACACTAATTTGCCCAGTGGCCATTCCCTCCACTGGGACGCACCCCGTCCTCCTCACCTGACTCCATTTTCTTTTCTTGTTTTTTCTTGCTCTCTTTCATTGCACCTTCTGACCCATGTCCTCTCCTCTTGGTTGTTTTTTTTTGTCACTTCCATACTCCCCTTCTCTCTGTGTGTGTCATCATCCTCCACTCTCACCTCGCTCATAACTCTTGTCTTCTTTCTCACTCCCTCTTTTGCTCTCTCTCTCTCGCTTCTTCTCTCCAGCCAGGACGGTTTGCTATTCCTGCTGGTCTCTCATGGCCGGGCCTTTTACCACCACGTGATGCTGTTTTTTTGTGTGCAAACAATGCACCTGCAGAACGCAGTTGCATTGTTTGCCCACGTGTGTGTGTGTGTGTGTGTGTGTGTGTTGCAATGGACGAAGGCAAAGGCCGCTAGTTTTCTAAGTGGTGCCTTCCATCTGACCGCGAGGGAAGATCCAGGCCGATGTGCGGCCACTTCCTCTGGACCAGCGCCAGTCTTTGCTTTGTAGTTCCTCTTCAAAGAGGACAGATGGATTTTTTTTAAGTGTGTCGATGTATGCGTACAGGTTTAGTTTATATTTGCTCAGTGGAGGCTAATGGGTCGTGATGTATCCGTGTGAGTGTGTGCTTGCACATAATGACCTTTTTTTGATTTTGTTAGTTTGTTCAAAGGGCTGTAAAGTGACTTGTGATTTGACATTCAGATAAAAGGGATCCGGTTTATTTTCTGTGATTCTGATAGTGTCCGTGTTCAAGCCGCCAACTGATTCATTCCGTTACAAGTTTTAACGTGTCCTTCCACATAATAAAGAATAGTTTAAATGCAATAAATTGTGATTCTGGGTTGACATGACTGTCCACGCCCTTTTCTGAATGAAACATCGCCAGAAATATCTGTGACTCATTCAAATTTCAATATTTGATTAAAAACTATAAATCTGTTCTCCAACTTCATCAAGCGCTTGTCAAGAAACGATTTTCATTTTTAAACTTTGGAAAGCCACGAAAATCGAAAAAATGATGCGCCTATTTATATTTCATGTGAAAAAAATGAGGGAGTGGCCCATGGACGGCGTTTGCCTTTTCTGCTTAAACATTTAATAATTACTCTGTGTCAGTTTGGTTATCTTCAGTTGTCCAACCTGTACACTTTACACAGCGAGAACGGGTGGTGTAAACTTGAGCCCTGAGGACAAGGCACATACAAACAGCAGGTGGCGCTGTCGGGTTTGAGACGAGTCTCTCCATCCACATTCTTTGTGTTTTTTGTTTGATTTCACAGTGAACAGTTCGGCCTTTTAAGGAAAGTGATCACTGGCTGCCGCACTGCTCGTCCTACACTGTCAACACACACTCTCAACTGCTCGCAGAGTCGTCAACAAATGGAAAAACCCCACAAAGGATACTGCACATTTCTTTCTTTTTATTGGAACGATCTCATCGAAGCTCTGCATCCCTGTTCTATTCATGCTGGGAGCCTCCCATGAAAATGATTGTCTCTCCACTGGCTTCTGTGGCAGAAGTTAACAAAGACCTTTGGGAAGCTGCTTGTCAACCACATTACCAAATAACAATAAATAGACTTTCTTACCCTCAATACTTTCTATACATGGACATTAAATACTTTACTACTACTATAAATGTTTATGAATTCATATTTCTGGAAACCTGCTAGTGTCGAACATTTTGTGATAAGCGTTTCATTTGGTTTTCTGTATACGGTGGTGAGAGATCACAGCAGCCTATATTCTTTGTGTATTTTTCCCTCAGTTACTTTTTGTCACTGCGGATGTCTGATAAAAGACACCTAAATTTAGGTTCAGCTGACAAACTTCATGCTGATGGTGCAATGGGTAGTATGGTGCATACGGATAGAGCTTAAAAAGGTCGCATGGGCATAATTATGACAGTTTTCCTTTTAACGTTGTGTTCCTGTGGGCTGTGCGAGGTCCGTTTACTGTGATCCATCAGACATTTTATTGACATGGTAAAACTGAGGACAGGACTGGCTGCATTTTACAGAATTGGAGTTGTGTCAGTTATCTTTTCTTTACCTCTGTCAAAGGCTCGTGTTGCCTGTTTTTATTCAGCTGGTCATGAAATGTTGATATCCATATATAGTCAGAATCAACAAAATGATGTATTTTTATATCTCATTTTCATCTATCTATGTTTTACACATAAGATTAATATTACTCACTGATCCTCACCTTTTATTTGATTAATTTTCAATTATTTTGTTAATTTGTTTTGTTAACACTACTATTAGTGGAAGAATGGAGACCATGTAAAACATACCTCTTTTTTATTTTTTTCTTATTTAAAATATTTCAGTAAAACACAGTTTACTACCATTTTCTAATTTACCTGTGGAATGCAGACAAAATTAAATGTTTTATGTGGTTTCCATTACTCTTCCTATATTACATATATAAAAAGAAGTAATTATTTTGTAAATCACCACCAACAATTTGTTCTTCCAACAATTCAACAAATCACAGCAAAGGCTAAATGAGCTGCAAGAAGCTAATATTATCCTGCCTACTAGATACGTGAAATACACTTCAAATTCACAAAAGAATAATGACCGCTATCATGTGGCTAAGGCGGTACATCTCACCACAAAGTCCCATAGTACATGAGAGAAAAACTCTCTGTTTTAATTCTCCACAAAACTCTGTGTGGCGTCAAACTGCTTCAAGCTCACAAGTGCCGCGGTACAAAAGCAAGAATAGATCAGATATTCAACACGTTTTAAAACGATCTTCGTTTCTCCACGATGTATCACTGTTACAGTGAGCATCGCTTCATCCAGGCGCGTTTGTTTGTGCATGCAGGCCGGCAGGCCGGCAGATCCAGCTCTTGCAGTTACAGTGGTGTTGCTATGCGGTGGTGTGCATGATTATCGACCAGCGTGTCATGCAGGATAAGGCCCAGTGTGCCTCTGTTGACTGCTTTGCGGTCAGAACTGCTGGGAGCAGGATTGTGGTTAGCCTACAGACAGCCAAGGATATGTAAGAAGATCAGCTGCGTGTGTGTGTGTGTGTGAATGTGTGTGCGCAGGGTTTGTCTTCTACTACCGCTGTGCCCTTTGTATTTGCTTCATGCTTTGTAGCTTTGACTGCGCATCATTTCTATCTTAATAATTCTCTAACCTCTGCCTTTATATTTTTTCTCTGATCATTCTTCAGATATTGTTGTTTTATTATTTACACACACAGAGACACACACTAACACACACACATCAGCGTTTGGCAAGTGCCTTAGGCCTGGTACGAGCCACCGGTCCTAATGGCCCCGCTGAGTGCGTGAGGGGACGTGTCTCTGCCATGAGTGCAAACTTAATATGCAGTCAAATGTTTTCCACCAGTCACCTGACTGCTTCACTGACTCGGTCACATACACACATAATATATAATATTTGATACTTCATTTTTTTCCTCACTATTTGAATTTCCCTGTTTGTCTTATCCTTCTTGGTTTTTTGCCTCGCACACACACACACACACTATCACCCTCTCACCGCAGTGGCCGCGGATGGATGGGCGTGGGACTCGGGCCCCCGTGGCGGAACCTAATGGACGACTCTCACAAATGCCGGGGCTTCGCACAGCGGAGGCAGAGACCGCGCTCTGATTCTTCGCTGTCCCGATGATAGCACCGTTCCAGAGAGCCTCATCAATTCTTCATGGCGCCCAGCGCTAAACACAAACAATATCTGACGGAGCTTTGCCACAGGCCTGCTGGAGGCACGCCTCCACATCCTCTGTCACCTCTCAGTATGTTTTGCAAGCTTCAACGGTTTCCAATGCAGCGGTGGTGGAATGCGGACATCTCGTTTGACATCAAGTTGATTGTTTGATGTGATGTATTTGACCCAGGGATGTGCCTGGTTCTTGTCGTACCACGCTGAAAATATCGATCGCGGCCGTGTCAGTGTTATTACACTTTTGTTTTTAGCACGTGTGAAAGTAGAAGCCGGTCTGTTTATGAAAAGTAGATGTAGGCTAGAGCTGCTGAACATAATCATTCACATACAACCACGCCCTGACCGATGAATTGAACAAATACCTTGCATGCACATATATTTATCCGTGAGGGACTGGACTTCTAATCTGATACCTTAAGGTAGTCTAGTCTGTGGTCTGTAGATAAAGAGATCCTACAAAACATGAGCTGGTTCATCTGCTACGCCTAATAAATCATCCTTTCAATAGTGTCAAATTCTATACACATGATGGTAAAAACACTCTGTGATACAACACAATAGATAGATAGTTTACATTGTAGCAACACCGGTAAAAGGTTAGCATAAGCTCAGTTGTAACCCACAGCATAAATACCGTATAAGCTCGTTTAAAGCAGCGTCTAGTACCATTTCTTTATTTTTGTCATCTGACTCATTATAAGACACAAAGGACGGAGACTTGCAGGTAAACATTCTTGTTGTGGTGATTTGATGTAATTTTGTTAGTACACATATCAAGGCCTGAATTGAACAAAACATTCTCAGATTATGTGAAAGTCTGTCTGCTTCTTTATCAATTATTTCATGAAGAACATTGTTCTTAACCATTCATCTAACGAATCAATCATCAATATTGATTCCACCTCTGTGGTTATTTCACTCATCTGTTGATGGCTGATGACGAAGAACGCGGTGAGGTCACAAGTGAGGCCCCATTTCCCCGGCTTTACTTGAGAGCTGTTAGTTACTCGGGCAGCGATGTTCTACTATTAACACACAAGTGGAGGAGCAGTAGAATGAGTGGCAGCGGCCAGGAGCACAAATATTACAGCAAAAGAAGCAACTACAGCCTCTACAAACACGTTTCTAAGCTTCATCACCTTCTGGAGATCTGGAAGAATTCTGAACGTCCCCCTGCGAGTCCTAAGCGCTGCAGAGTCCTCAGTAATGTCATCCAGGTTAAACTACTGGTTCATTTATAAAACATTATTTAACCACACTCCTGATACGCTCTTTGAAAGCAAAACATCACACACCTCACTAAAGGTTGAAGTTGCTTAATTAACGCATGATCCAACCTCAGCCTCTTAGCATATGCAGTAGCTGATAAGCCAGACCCAATGAGCCCCTACTGTAGAGGCCCCGAACATTATGGCTGTGTCCTTATTATGCTTGATGGGTGGCTATTAAGATGGTATGATGCATATGAAAATGCTAATTATTAAGACAATCTTAAGCCCAATCTTCCTCATGACGTTCAACGCTCAGGGCTCTCAAGTCAGGCACACTAATGTAAACCCACATTTAAAATGAATAATCTCCACCGCTTCCTCTCTGTAGCATCTTTTGATTCACCTTCTTAAGTTTTCTTCATCACCTCTCTGATGAATGCAAATTCAAACTCTTTTGCGTGAATTTGCATTGTACTTTGCCACAGTAAGTAAGAGTGAACGTACTTCCACACATGCATGGCGCCCGTTCTTTCTCAGCGATGGCTCTTTATTCATCAGTGGGTGCTAACCAACACAGCCCCCTTCCAGCTATTAACCACCCTCCATGATAAAGAGCTGCGGTGGCTCGGACATCTTTCACTAGTCGACTTGTCATTATCTAAAAGCATTGTGGAGCTTTACTCCCAATTACCACTCCCCTCACTACTCACATAAATCACACAATGTCGTCTTCCATGGGCTGCACTTGTCTGATTTTCTCCCCCTCTCCCGCCCTTGGTTGCCCGCTCACCCGTAACACTCTTTTTTGTTTTGATCAGCATGCTCTGTGGATGTCAGTGTGCTACCATCCCTGCTTTACCTCCCAACCTGGCCCGCTTTGTATTGAGTGCAAATGGTGGTTTGATTGCAAGAGGTTTAGGCCAAAGCAACAAAAGGGACCTCATCGTTTAAGCTGTTATGATCTTTTAATGGTTTTGCATTACTGTATCGCTGCCCTAAAAGGCAGCCGGCTCTCACTTTGGTATCGCTTTCATTAAAAGGAGGCCGAGATCATTTGTGGTATTTAAGTCTATTTAAGAGGACGTGTGACTGTGTTTGTGAATGTGTGTGTCTGTGTTTATAAAGGAGACTAGCTGAGGTGCAGTGTATTTTTATCTGCACCATCGATCCGTTTCAAGCTCCCCTCCTCTGCTCCTGAGTGCAGAAGCGTTGACCTTCAGTGCGGGAGGTATCAATGAACCATGTGACCCCCCGCACGGCTGCTACACCATTCTCCCACACTCACACACACATGCAGAAAGGTGCTTATCTCAAGGCTAACAATGACTGAAAACATTTAAGAAAGTTTGAATCAAAGATGTAAAGTTCTGTCAGACCACCACAGATGTGCGTTTTTCTCCCCCCTTATTTCTCACAAACACATCCTCCCCACACACACGCGCGCACAGACAGGGTCACACAGTCTCGAAAACACAAGATTTCTGTTGTCTTTGTTTGTCGTCAGCACCTTCTCAGGCGGTTGAGGTTTCGCCTTCTCCGGAATCAGTGGAGCGCCGCGAGGGGGTCCGCCTGTGTTGTGTGAGTGCGGGTAAGGTTGTGTGTGTGTGTGTGTGTGTGTGTGTGTGTGTGTGTCTGTTTCTGTGTCTATGTGTGTGTGTGTGTGTTGAGGAGGAGGTGGAGGACTCAGTAGCTGCAGGGCCCTGTATTGATGTCCGCTGCCTCCCCCCCCCGAGGCACAGCTCTGTGGGATAGTGTGTCAGTGGGACAAAGGCATGGCGCCATCCGTCCTGCACTACGGGCCAGTAACTAGAATTAATTACAACCAATCGAATCCACTGCAGCCAATTGGTAAACTAATTGGTAATTTCAGCTGCCCATCTCGCCACGGACGGGCACCTAGCTTTGGGTTGCCGGAGCATTTCAGACTGGCTTTTGCTTGCTGTAGCTGTGCCAAAACACAGTAAACCAGAGCGTTGTGTTGTTACAGGGTTACTGAAATGACTGTGAAACTGCCCCAGTGGTCCCAATGTTTCACAAGGTCAATTTTCTTCCACTAACAGACAACTAAAACAATTTGGCCAATGCAAATAAAGAATTTTACACTGACCGGCCGGTCATTAAAACATTTGATCAAAGCTTTAAAACTAACGAGTTCATACAACGTTCCTCCAAAGCAAAGTCCAACATGTTTTCATGTAGTTGTTTCAAATCGCCACACCCACGGAAGTGGTGGAGGAGGCCAGGCGGACGCGATGCCCGGTCTTTTTTGGGAGGCAATAATAAGGTTGCACCTGTTTGCTTCAGTAAAATGTGACAGAAATGTGTGCAAAGGACCCACACCACATCAAGATTGAGAGAGTAGTTTTGCAAATTTGGAAAATATTCCAACACGTTATCTTTTATCCCTTTCATGTAGAAATGTCTAATGTCTAATGATGGTACATAGACTTCCATCGGGTTGGTTCATCACCTGCACCTCTTGCCCTACTTATTGGAAAAGTTACAATTATCAGACGTAATTCAAAACTCGGAAAGGTTAACCTTGTGTGTGTTGAGACGCTGTTCGATCCTCCGACAAAAGAAGCTGACATACTGAAGTGAGAAGTGATGTAAAGTGGTTGAACTAAACCTTTAAACGTGATCGAGACCCCTTGGAGTTCCAAGTCTGTCTCAGCTGCCGGTTGCTTGCGTTGTCGAAGTGTTGGACGTGAGGTTCAGGCGCCGCGCCGCTCTGCTGTGGCCTGGTGATGGAGATCACAGCAGATCGACTGATGCCACGATTCACCTCCTGACTTTCCCCACAAACGCCCCCATTTGCCGGGACTGATGCCCCTATTCTTCCAGCCCACTCAAGGATACGCTCTTCCTTTCAGCGTTTCTGTAGTCTCAGTTATAGCTGGGACCACTGCTATGGAATCATGGGAGATTAGGTGGTTATCACAGGCAGTAATTTCTTGAATCACCGTTTTGCCCGCGTCGGGTTTCTCCCAGATGATGCTGCTATCACTCCAGCGGCATCCTTGCCTTTTATTGGCCGAGGAAAGTCCTCAAAAAAGGACAGTTGTCTGTGTTTCAACAAGCCGTCAACATGTCTGGCTCTTGCCGTTTGGGAGGAAATGCATGAGGGAGGATGAAAGGCATGTCAAGGTGCCAGGTTTCCAGAGGAACATCAATCTCCCAATTAGGCCTGAAATAACCTGGCCTGACCTGACACTTCCTGTCGGCCTGACTGCGAGAGAGAGAGAGAGAGAGAGAGAGAGAGAGAGAGAGAGAGAGAGAGAGAGAGAGAGAGAGAGAGAGAGAGGAATGGGAGGACAGGAGCGCAGAGGGAAAGTGTGAGGGACTGAAAATGAAACCGATTGAGGATTAGACAACGGCCCAGGACCTGTCAGTGAAATAGTGGATGTGTGTCACGCATACAGTTGTATAGCCAGCGCCTGTGTGTCTCCGAAGGAATGGCAGGTAATTTATTGCTTACACTGTGTAATTTTGACAGGTGGATATAAGTTTCTGTAACTCAGTATTTGAGTTTTTTTTCCCTCATTTAAGATATACAACTGAGAAACAAAGTAGGTTCAGGTTCGTAGAAAGGAAAGCATTTAAGATGTTTTACTATTATTACTTAGAATTATTACTATTGTCATCATTTTCCAAACAAAACCACCTAGATCATGAAAGGACGCATACATATATGAATGGACATATATAATATAATATAATATAATGTAGATTTAGTTTTTCAGCTTAGCTACTAGACAACTGTAGTTCCAGATACATTATACTTCCCTATACATTTAAATCCTACTGTTTTCAATTGAGAACATTCAACTTGGAGAGAGATTAAAAAAACCACAACCCTCTGGAATCATCCTCCAAACACACACTTTATATGTGTGACCCGACGGGGAGAGTCATCCCTGGCCAACATTCTGTTCCTTTGCGCTTCATCCAAGAGGGGAGTGCGCACTTCAGTCAATAATGGCGTATACTCAAATCTATGGCCTACCAGATAAAAATCTTTGAATGAAGCAAATGGAGGGCTGCAGCCAGGACCAACTTATTTGGTATGTGTAAACATGTGATCTCACAAAATACTGTCACACGGCATCATTTGATGTCTGAAGGCCTTTTTCTTTTTTTACAAAAGCTTAAAAAACGCCTCAGGACCTACGGACCAGTAGTTTGCTAGCGGCCCCGAATTCTATTTAGCATCAGAATAATACAACATGAAGTAATGTCTGTCAGGGAACAGTTCCAAGAAGAATCTGTGGTGCTCATTACAAGAAATATCACCATCGCCATCGGTTAAGGGTGGGAAAAAAACGAAATATATTCCGTGCAGGTCATCAAGAGCATCAGCAGTTCGCAGTGCACGTGCCCCTGTGGAATGAGATCACCTATCATCAAAGGCAGAACACTTAAGAGGCACTAGGAGTGCGATGCTGTCTGCCTCGTGGCACGCTACGCCGTTTAAGTTCGTCTCGTTGGCACTGTCAGAGGAACCATCATGACAACTTGTAATTCTTTAGTTGACCAAGATTATTAACTTCAATGAGAGAGTCTTAGACCGATTTAGTCTTAAACGTATACCCGTTATGTCTCGCAGGACATCTGCCGCTGCTACTGGTGATGCTACGAGATCATTGGCCAGTTTGTTGTTAAGGGGCAGGGCTTATATAGTGATATATAGTCAATTGGATCCTGTTTTCCTTACCATGCCCTATTAGCCCCCTGAGGACTGATACCAACACTTGATAGACTAATGGTGTAATGGTGTAAAACGTTGGTCAGTAATATTTAGAGAAATAAAATAGGAGTAGATCAAAGACTCAGACGGAGCAGGATGGTTAGAGGAGTGGCCATGTCCATGTGTACCATCACCTCTACTGGTGTAACAGACCACAGATCCACACGGATCCCCCCTTACGGTTCAGCAAGCATAGGAATTAACCATCAGGTGAAATTAAGCTTTACTGGTGATGGTTATCCGCCGGTAGTGTTTAAAATATGCGGCCCAAACTCCTGCATTTATGCCTTTCAAGTCACTTTGATGATATTACAGTGTAAACAACCAGGCTGTGTTAGAATGACAGGTGGAAGCTAATGGCTATCGAGTGAAGGTTACATTCAGTTACATTCTGATGCATTCAGGCTCTGTAAGGGCAAAATTATAACATTATGATGTGTTCAAATGTAATTCTGTAAAATGTGGTGTTGGTGTGACACTTGAGTAACTACAGTTGTTTCATGGACAGATGTTTTCACAATACGAGGGTATAATTAACCGTTCGATCAATGTTTGGCGAGATTTATCGATGAAAAAAGAAAAAAGGGAGCAAACTTTTACAAATGTCTTTGTTGTAAATGATCCTTATTGGTTGATACAGACTTTTGTTGTTGTTTTATTTAGGTAGCACTGTCCCAAAAAATATTCCAACCAATGACATTGAATGGCTTCAGTCAAAGCTCTTTTACACACGTAAACGCATTAAAACTGTTTTATGGTAATGCACCAGTTCGCTGTCTCAAACAGAACGACAAGTACACCCACACATTGATTAAGGCATCAAACTACTGACTGTTAAGTAGATTCCCCTTTACCCAACGTGTGCGTTTAGCACAGACTGTACATCGATCGGCTAACTGCTGCTTTGTCTTCTGCCCTTTTGGTTTCTCATGAGAATGATAACTCTGTTTACTGATTTAACGATGCATTTTACATGAGCTGGTTTTAGTATTACAAACCATTGGGAGAGGTAGTAATGGGAATGTCCCCGCACCATCACAGTAACTGGTGCTGCCTCTCAGCAAAGCTTTTCAATCATGAAGTCTCATTCTGTGCTTCAAAGGGAAAATCCACCTTTGAGCAACATTTCTTTTTTGTTTCTTTGATCTTAGGGTGTCAATCTTGAGTTGCGGACTTAACTCTTTCCCACAGTTAGAAACAAGGTAGCCAAAATCAGTCGGATCCTGATCCTTTCTTGATTTACAGTGCTGAGCAATGCAAAACGCTGACCCGACCTACAGTAAATTTCATTGATTAGCGTCTGCAGGAATGTCAAGGAGGTTTTTTACTGGGATAACAGATTATACTCTTCTGCTTCTGAGAGTTTTCTCCACAAATCAAAAGCTTCTATGCGCAACATCACTCATGCATTTTGGATTTAGGGTGGATGTTCTTGAGCCCTGAGTAGCAGTGAGATCAAGAGTTTCCACCTATTAAGTTAACACTACTGATCTGTGCAGGATAAACAGGAATTGCAAACCAAATTAGAGGCACATTCCCTTCTCAGATGCCCTGTCTGTGCTGTTAGGATCTCCGAGTTAGGCCAGTGGAGCAGGATGGATGATCAATGGCTTGCCTGAAAATCATTTGTTTAATCTGATTTGTAGGGATTTTCTCTCCTTCAGCAACGGAAACGGTGCACGGCTTGGAGAGAAAAGCTGTGATGGGAGTCTGCTGAAACATTGGTTCAATATGGACATTATCCTGAAACCTGACACAGGAAATAGATATTGATCATGATGACCATTTACTCACTCTGTGGCTGCGCGTGAGGCAAAGCAAGACCAAGACGATTCTTTGTCACGTGAGATCGCAGAGCCGCACTTTCAGACACTTGTCTGTGTATTCCTACAACAATAAGCCGGGTGATGTTTTTAATTCACGACCCTCAAGAAAAGAGCATAGAGCGGCGATTCATTGATCTTACTCCATAGTTGTCTGAAAACAGATAAATGAGCCACTCTGTTGCGCTGATTAAAACACTCCTTTGTTATGACGAACATGTGAACTGTCATTTATTTTGACTTTCCCCTTCATTTATGTCATGAACACCGATGGACAAAAGTTTGCAACAAATGCACCTTTCACTCAGTTTGGCTTCAGCTTTGCTTCAAGCTTTTTGGTAAAAGAATATAAATGTACTTCTTTTCATAGATTTACATTTTAAGTAGGAATTATGGAGATGCTTGTTATTAAACTTGTTGACCAATAGCAGAAATTTATGTTATCCAGAGCCTTATGCTTTAAAATAACATAATGCCATTTATGCTTAATGTAAGTAACAACAGAAGACAAAATGACCGTCATTTAACCGACATCAACAATCATTTCCAAACTCATCATTTTGGTACGAGACCATTTGTTCCTAAAGCACATCCACCGCAGGATAAGCAGCCGCATCCACGTCTTCTCTGAGCTTCGTGCGTATCTCCTCTCCTCTTTCTTTTTACATAATTCATATCCCCGAAATCCGTTTGCCCAGACGCTAACGCCCGGGCTTTCAGGCTCTGTTAGTGTCTGCATTTTTCTATATCAGGCCAACCGAAGCCACCTGTGATGTTGAAAAATTAATCGACGTGGCCAAATGCGCCGACTAGTCGTGCATGAGAAAAGCAAAGGCCGATGCTGTCTCGGTCAAGTTAGCGATCCGCGCCAAACTGTCTTCTTGGGTGATATTTCATACGGCCTCTGCTCTCAACTCCGTCATGCATCCGCATGCATCCGCCTCCACCCATCACGTTCTCACTTTCTATCACAGCCGCGTCACTCTGTGTGTTTTTCTTCCTATCCTTGATTTAGCATTTGATCAAGAAGACAAGAAGAAAGCACTTATTCTGTGGTTGATCCCACACCCACAAACAAACACACCCGCTGTCAGTGGTATTAATAACACAAATATAGAAAGAAGAGGACGGGGATTGCATGAGGATTTGTTTCAGGTAGTGATGGCTGATGTGTGAGTGGGGACGGTACAAATGAACGCGTATGTGTGTGTGTGCGAGAGCAATCGAGAGGAGTATGATATCAACGGAATGAATCAATACAGAATGAGGGGGGAGAAAAAAGTGTGTTTGTCCTGTTTGGGTTGTTCATTAGGCTCATGTCTCTGTTTGAAAGCTGAGAGTATAACACAGGGTGTGTGTGTGCGGTGCGTGTGGTCTGAAAGACGGTTTGGTACTTGAGCAATCTGGGAGGGGGTTTCCCACGACATTTAAAAGTAGAAATGAACTTTAGCACAATTGTAAACTAATATAAAATAGTGTCTGATGATTGAAACAAGAGTCTCTGGCTCGTGGCTGTTCTTAAGATTATCATGATAATAACGCGAGCATGTGGATCTTTTATATTTAGCAATTCCCTCATTTACTCATATATGGGTAGATATTTGTGCCAATTTTTATGAAATACATTCAAAAGTTGCTAAAGAAATTTTGTGATGAATTACAAACCTATTTCATTGTGGAGCTGGAAGATTCATCATCACAGGGCAGCCAATATTTCTTAATTGGGTAATATCACTGAAATGATGGGAAAGCTAAAATATTGTTTCACTCATCATTCAACCCTGCCTTACATTTATATAATTTATTTGACCACTCCCTGGAAATGTAATTGGATCATGTTCACAGGCCCGTTCTTCCAAGTAAAGGAAACAGACGTTGACGCTAAATTCTGCGATTTAGGTCAAAAGTCCTGCTAGCGATTACGTTTAGACGATAAAAGCACTGCTGATTAAAGAAAGGAAAACACTATCGTCTCGATCTAAATTTCATAAATCACACATCCTGTCTTGTGTCTCACTTTTTACTTCTTCATTAATTAACCGAGACCACCATCATCACCATTATCATATTTCCATTAAAACGTCTGATGACGCTGAATTCTTTGCACGTACGCTCAGGATCAACAATAAATCTATTGATCATTTTGGTTGCTAAAACTAAAACATTTTTTCATTTAATTTTATTTTATTTTGAGAAACAGTAGGCAAAGTTAGTATATAATACTAACGCCGCTTACAAAAGGAAGCGCATTGTGTCGTTTGCTTTCAACTGTGGCAACATCAACACATTTCTATTAATTTGAGAGCAGAACAGCAGAATTTTGGGGACTGCATCCATTACATGAAAACAGGAAGGGCCACAAGCACTCATATGGTGTGCTATATATGTTTAGATGATGTTGACTTTCATTTTATTTCAATACAATCACTATTGCCAGATTTAGCAGTGGCTCTATAGACACTCTGTAATAGTCAAGTTTTCTGTGGCCAATTACAGAGTTTAAATGATAACATCTCTTCAACTCTGTATACAATGGAGTCTTACAGTGTCACGAATCACATATAAGCAAACATCCAGGCTGCTGCACAACGGACCCCTTAAGACTCGCCTGTTGAGATATTTTAGACCGAGCGGGCCGAGAGCCGAGAGTTGAGGCAGTATTAGACGGGGGGGGGGTGGAGCAGTCTCCCACAGGAGACTGTGACGCCTAAACAAATTCAATAACCTAACCTCGTTACCCTCCAGTCGCTTGGCACCGGCCTCCGTAATAACCCCCTTCCATTCAAAACAATATCTTAAGCACACAGGCCAGACAGGTTGTGCATAATATGGACACTGATCTGCGCGCGTGTTCACACGCAGAAAGCCACCAGTGCTCACACACACGCATTGCACAGGGAGCGTAGTGAACGGGTGGTTTGTGAATGGACGGCTGTGTGCACTATGATCCCGGTGCAGCCAGCCTCTGCCACGAAATGATGAATCGACAGCGGCTTGTACGGTGGAGGCGCGACAGGCCCCGGATGGCGGGAGGGGAGAGCGGTGCCGTGCGGTGCGGGAGAGCTGAGGACAGAAGATGGTTGTGGGGGAATGATTTCGAAGAGGAGAGAGAGAAGAGAGAGAGGGAGAGAGCGGGAGGACTCTTTGGGGAAGGTGATGAAGCATGCAGCTCAGGTTTCCTGTCTCTGATGTAAGGCCAGCGTGGATCGATGGCCCCGCTGGGGCCCCGGCCAGCACACTCCGACCGGCCTGCGCTGTGCAACTCCCCACTCAGCCTCGCTTTGTCGCTTTCCGTTTCGCTTCTTCTTTTCCTCTTGTTTTCATTTTCATCTCCCACAGTACGTGGTCCCAGTCACGATGGAGGTCAATCAGCTCAAAGGAAACTGCTGTGCTACATCATGTTAGCAAAAAACGCCTATTGCTGCCTTATTCACATGTGTCGAATCACACACATTATTGTCATTATATATAGTAAGTGAACAATATAATTGCATTTCAGGTTAGTGCCTTCTTTCTCTCCTTTAAAATCTTTGTAAATCTAATATTTACATGAATACTGAATACTGCAAGAATTCCGTACATCAAACAAATGTTTTTCAATTGGTTGGTGGTTCAATCCCTGGCTCCTACTGACATGGGCAGGCCAGAAACTTGGCGATCAGCTCTGCCAAGACCATTGTGATAATGCATTGGCGAGTGGGTGAATAAGAAGGACGTCTTGTAAAGTAAGGTTGAATAACGCTGTAAAAATATGGAACTATTATCTAATTGAAAAGGCTTCACAGTCTACATTTATTTTTACCCAGCCGGGTAGTTAAAAATCCAAACCCTATTAGCCATTCAGAGCTTCTCTAGGACTGGTAACTTCAGACCGCATACTCCTTTTTTAACCAGACGCTCTATTGTAACACAAGCAGCATCGTGGCAGACAGACGAGAATCTACAGGGTTAAAATCAAACAGGCAACGCTTGGGCTGCGTACGACCGGCTGCCATTTGTATTGAGACAAATGGCTTTTTAATAGCCTTCAGGGATTGATACCATAATCTAAGAGGCTGGTCTGGCTCTTTCTCTCGGTGTGGCTTAAAACACCAGATTGGGTGGCAACTGGAGCAAGCAGCCCACCAATATTCAAAATACCACCCAGAGAGAATCCAGTTGTAACGATGGACACAGATTAGGTAGAAGAAAGTAGGTTTATTCACCGATTATTCATAGCGGCATATAGTAAAAGTCTTTCCAACTTGTGACAACACATCATTCCCGCTGTCCAGACATTTCCTATTTAAATGTGTGCTAAACTACATAAATGCTAAACATAACAAAGGATACAATTATGACGAAGGGCTGTGCACGTTCTAGTACAAACTATAACAAAAGATTCCATTTCAGTGTAGATTTTCTCTGAATAGCAACAACGGCCACGGTGCTGAAGGAGGCCTGTCCCCCCCTGTCCTCATTAGGTCCCGTTGTAGCCCGTTAGCAGACAGGAGACGGAGGAAGCTATTGTTAGGTGGACGCAGTCTGGAGTTGTCATGGAAAAACTCTAGTCTCATCTGTCAACAGGAGGATAAGTGTTTCCAAGCTAAACACACGCTGCTCAGACAGCTAGCCCGCATAACACCTTTAACATACACATGCCGCTCGCTAATGTGGTTTAAATGAAACTAAAAGGCACATGAAGCTTCACTATCAGCTTAATAAATGGGTATAAGCTTCAGCTAACTGTCAGTACTATCTCACTGTTAATATACAAATAGACAGTGAAACCATCGTGTTATTCAGCGTAAAGTCTCTACAATTAGCTTAGTTTATTGCTCTTCGATGTGTCTTCAATTTGAGGTTAGTGATAAATTGCAGACTGAATTGAAACAATGGTAAATTAGTGGCCTGTAAATTGATACGTTATTGGAAAATGAGGACAGAGAATCATCAGGAGTGATAGTAGTGGTTTGGCAGAGAACAAGGTCTTAAACTTGATATCCATCAGTGTAAATATGAATATGATAAGGATGCAATGTTTTAATTTGAAAGATTTCAATTCAGTTAAAAAATTAAAGATGTAATACATTGGCAGTTAATTCAAAATATTTGTGAATATAATTTTGGATTAGTTTTATTTTGAAACATGTTTAAGTCAAGCCTGGTCCCCCATCAAAAAGCAGTCACATACAAAAATCAGTCCATCAAGAAAAATCCCCATATATCACGCATAATAGACATGAGTGATCATATTTGTACTCAATATTTTTTGTAATTGAATTAGTTGTAATTTCAATATGTACTTTTTTTTAAAGATTCAAAGCGGTTGTGCGAAACTCAAACTTCTCTAATCTGTCTGGAGATGTGACTGTCGATGATATGAGCCGTATAGCAAACATGCAGCGCAATGAGACTGCCTATCTCTTACCATTATTGTGCTTGGAGGACTTCTTGTCACGGCCTTATCTGGACCTATCTGACACCTAACGTAACCGTGGCCGACACGTCAGTGCTGATAGCACGTGAGAGACCAGTCAGAACCCATCTCGCAGAGAGATCCACTCCCTCCGCCTCCATTTCCCTCACACATACATTGACTTTCCCGCCTGCGCCGCCTTGCACTTGCTCCTTAAATATTGCACCCAAAAAGAACCGAGATGTCAAGAAGCCTTCGATGAAGCCTCCAGCGAATAATTCATGAGTCCTGAATCCAAGAGTACAGGGTGGGTTGGTATCTGCAAGTAGAGGTGCTGGGAGGACGGGAACACAGGGATATATTATGTGGTCTGTGTTGGCCCTTGTATGCCGCCTGCTGTGCTTACGTGCGGTTATGATGTGGATACACACCAAAGGCCCGAGGCGATTTACCAAAACCAAGGAGCTGTGTGATGGAACTCATCGGGACAACAAGACGAATGTGAACTTCACCTTAGGCCACAGGGTTTCTTGCTGTTGACAGACCCGTGGCAGCCAAAGGCCTCATATAGCGAGACCTTGCCGTACGTTTAACAGTGTTCGGTTCTATAGAGCGGGAGCAACTCGGCAGGGGGAGAGGAATGGGTGACGACTAGTGTTGGCATCGGCGGCAGCTGAGCCACGTCCACAGTGAGAGGCGTGAACGTGAAGGCCAGAGAGGACACATTGAGCGGAATAAAATCGACCGCGGAAGAAAAACACAGCGCTCATTCACAGTGAGTGGGCCAACGTGGCTCCCGGCTTCTGATACCAATATCAACCAGTCCATTGCCTTCCTACCTTTGGCTCTATCTTTCCCTCTCACATTTCAATGTCTTTCTTGCGATCGCTCACAATCCCCTTCTCCGCATGCACACTAAATCAATTTTTCTAGATAGATCGGGGGGCGTAGAGGCCGAGCGGAAATCCCTCCTAGTAAAGCACATGCACACTTCAATGCTCTTCTACTTTACATGCCAGCATAATATCCGAGCATCCACATTGGAAACCTAAAATGTGGGGGACTTGTTTGTCATTATTTGAGATTCAAATCAGCAGGATTATTAAGGTTCCCATGTGGTTTTTAAATGTGACTTTTTAAAATGTATTGTAAAAAATAATTTGCTTCATCTATAGCTGCAATTTGGTGTGCGGCTTTGATAGTGAGGTGGATCTTGAATGTTGAAAAAACGACCTCTGTCAAGATACAATGTTTGGAATGTAAGTAAAAAGGAAAATCCTCGCCACATTGAATGTGATATTGCAGAAACATAAACATTACTGTTTGTTTCTTGAGTAAAACAGGGCAATGGGAAAGAAAATACCGCTACCAAAGCACTTTTACATACATTTTTAAATGAAGTACACAATAAATGTGTCGACACATTTACAATTCAGACTAATTCATTTCAAAATTGGTGGGGGCGTGAAGAACCACTGATCTCAGTCCCAGTCAGGTATGCATGTTTAGTGAGCTTCACAGGAGATATTCACACTTGTGTCAGCTTCAGTGAAGCATGCAGGTGTGTTAAGGGCTGTTTGTACAGTGCTGCTGCGTCTAGGGGGGGGCTCTGGTGCGCCGCTGGGAGCTCTTGTTGATCTCAGCCAATTACGTCCGACTGATCTCTTCCTCGTCTCAAGTGATGACCCAAGGGGATCTCCTCACCCAGGGATGAAATAACCGTAATTTTTTTACAAGGTCTACAAATAAAACAAGTTCTCAAAGGGGTGTAGGAATTTGCACAAATAGACAGACACTCTGACATAACTCTGTCGTGCGTTATTCTCCCTCTACACTGACTAAATGAAGCGGTGTGGAGCACCGGCCGGGGCTCTGCCAGGCAGAAACATCCCGGTTTCTAACGTGTTCCAGCCAACCAACCAGCCAGGAGACAGTGGCCAGTGGAGCAGATAATTACATCATCTGAGTGAGACCTGCACCGCCTGGCTTTGCCTCTAATGCTGCAGCTGAGGATGGAGATACTTCGGATGGTGCTCTCCCCCCTTCCTGCTGTACTAAGGATGGTGTTGGTGTATTTTATGATTATAAAATGCTAACTGTGAGTAAAAACACTTTACTTATTTACTTATAAAGCAGGGTTCTCCCAAACAAGCAGGCATACGTGGAACCCCTCAGATACAAACATACACACTTACAAATACACATAGTCATTATGGCAGCACTCTCTCATACTGCATGGGACACTCATAAACAAAATTTGCAGACATCCTAAGTGTCCATTTGAAGGGTTTGCATTACATACACAATCCGGTAAACAGAGGCAGTAAGATAAATGGACACTTATGGTGTCTGCAAAGTGTGTGTTTGAGTGTCACATGTCATATGTGAAAGTGCTGCCACAATGAATGTGTGTACATGCGTGTTTGTAGGGTTCCACAATCCCCGCCCGTTTGTCATGAATCCTCCTTTATAAGGAACTGTGTTGGTTTTTACTTACGATTAAAATGTCTTCATTCAGCTGAGTCATGACTTTTACTGAGTGATGATCCAAGCGTCACTTACCAGAGATGGATGCAGATTGTATGACTGATTAAAACCAATGGTTTCCCTGGTGCTGGATCAGTGGCTGAAGGTCGATTGCATACTGACTGAAACACCAACAGCAACTCATGAGAACACATTTTTTAGTTGAAGTCAGCCATTTGAAACTGTACTGAGCCCGTAGCACTAGTTGATAGGGTTAAAAAAATACTTTTTAAATAATATGCATTATAATAGACTTAATTGTAACACGATTCAATTAAGGAAGAACAAAATCCATGTCCCTTTTTTACAAAAGACTTTACAATAATTCAATAATTTTATTTCAAATAATACGCAATTGTGAATAATATTGAACACTAGTGCGTTTCATGCAATGGGATGTGTTATTTTGGCACATGCACTGACACAGGTGTTGCCCTGGTACTCTTGTTGTTGCAGAGAACATATTTAAATGAGTATTTAACTATATTCATTGAACACGAAGTGGCCATTGTGATAAATTACATTTCATGGTTATGCTTATAGAGGGACAGAGAGGCCACAAATCAAAGCATGCAACATTTATCCGCGGACAAAAAAAAATGGAACGGGTGAGACAATGAATGTCACCCGGCATCTTGTTGATTAAAAGGATCCTGTGGAGTAAGAAGGGAGAGGGAGGGGGGGAGACAAAGAGAGACGTAAAAAGGCAGCGGAGGAGAGACAGAGTGAAAAACCAAGAGCTGCAAAAGCCTGACAGTGAAATATTGTTACGAGAGACGGGACACACAGAGAGGATGAACAAGGAGACGCAAGAGAAAGTGCAACGGAGAGCACGGAGGATCAAATCCTGTTAACATTGTGGCGTGACCTTGGCCGGCAGCCGACACCAGCGATCATCTTTAGGTCACACTCACCAAGCCACTCCGGTTAATTGACATTACCCACAGCTGCGCTAGCTGGCTTTTGGAGAGAAGTCACACCGTCCATGCTTCTCTCACGACAAAGCACACCACAATTTTGACATATTTTTCAGAAAATTGTCCTGGAGAGAACGAAAGGCTGGTCCTAAAATCAATCATTTGTTATGTCTATCATTTTATTATTAGAGCAAGCAAGATATCAAATTACCGTGTGCCAGATCTGCTGATCACTGGCGGTGTTCTGTGTAATTATTTGTAATTCGGTCACAAAGCCCCAGTTGGCTCCACACATGGACCATTGACATAATCAGATTCAACAATGTCACAATGACAATTTTCCTTTTGCCTTTCTTTCCTGTTTAGAAAATCTTCATCTCCGTGACAGATAACTTGTGACAAGTTATCTGTCACAGAGACTAAATTCGACACATAAGAGCCAGCATCTGTTTTACTTGATGTTTTTTCCTTCCTTAGAAAATCATTAAAAAGTAATAATTTGAAAAAAATGAACGCTTAGAAAAAATAAAAATTCTGAGATAAAACTGAATTTTTTATCATCATGAAAAATCATGAAAAAAGGAAAACATGTTATTTGTAATTGCAGCAGGAAATGACATCACTAACAAGCCTGGGCCAACCTCTGAAGGTCACTCAGATTCCAACGTCTGGAGGCGTTTATTCATTTACAGCTTCGTCCGATGACTGTACTCTGTGGAATGTTGCAATAAAAGAAAAAAAAGACGACGTGTCACCAGAACCCGGCGCAAGAAGCTGGAGGTTCGGGGAAGGAGTTTGGTATGGACGGTCTCTGTGTGGGTCAGGACGCCCCGTGCTCCTGACCCCTCTTTCTCACAGATCAGAGTCTGTGGTTACAACCTGGAAGCAGAACTTCTTTGATGACCACAGATTTACGGGGATGCTTTACTTATCGCACCTACGGGGGCAGGCGGGGGGGGACTGAGCTTTTCTCACGGAGTGTCGCACAATTTATACCTCGTCTGGATCCTGAGAGTGCTTCTTTACATTCTAAAGGGGAAGGATCAGATTCACAAAGCAATATATCTCACATTTATTTAGTTTTTAAAGGAGGAATTACAGCTGGAAGTACACATGAGTAAAAATGCCTACTACTACAACTTCTCGGCAGTTGCAATATAGTTTCTTCAAGTTCGAAATGTAGAATTCAAATGGGACTGGGCATTATATGGATAATGTGATACTAGACAATATTTTCCATTTCTTTTTTTATATTGTTACAGTGTCTTCACTGGGTTTTAATGGCTGCCTTGATGTCCTTATCCGAAGTTACCTTCAGAAGCTGTTTTATGAATGCCATTAAGTCGATTGTGAACCCCAAAATGGAGGTATTTGATTTGAAAGAGGTATTTGATCCAAAATATTTTGAATAGATTTAGGTTTCACCGAATCGTTCAGGCCCTAATTTCAAAGATTTGGCTTCTCGACAAAAAAACCCTCTCTACTATGCTGTAAAAATGAAATAAAACAAGAGCCAACTTGTCATATTGTCATTTATTTGCAAAATGGCAAATAGATAGATAGATAGCCATAACCTACTCATTTATCTTCAGGTGCTCTTGATAAGGTCCCGGGTTTATCCAAGTTTGCATCAAATGACATGAATTATTTTTAATGAGTGTGTCCAGCAATGCACCCACACAACCTTTAGGCTTTGCAATAGAAACCAGTCACTTCATTCCCTTTCCCATTCCTCTATAACCAGATATCTGCTTGATAAACATGCTGAGGTTGTCTGCCAACTGTTGGTGGTATATGCCTGACCTTTGGCCTTGCAGTCGTTCCTCAGAGGAGCCCTCTCTTCTGCCTAATCTCTAATGCCTTCCAAGCTCCACTCTAATTCATTACTTCCCCTTCCACTGCTGAAGCCAGGGTCACATAAATGCCACGCTCTGCACCGGACCCTGTTATGACCAGGGCCTGTGTTTGGTCTGTGGTGCATTCCTCTGGTGTCTGGTTGTTTGTGTGAAGGCAATAATGAGAAAGTGTGTTAGTGTTAGAGGCCTGAGCTGATACAGAATCAAAGCCGGCGACTCGCCGTTAAAAACTAAAACAAGTGCACGGCAGATTGTTTGACTCCTCGTCGCTGCTGCAGAAGGTGAAAAGTCTTGTGTGTGGTGATAAAGGGAAGAGAACAATTGCCTCAGAGCAGACGTGCCAGTGAGTTATGCTGTCACCGAGAGGACCTCGCTCTGCGAAGGAGCAGCAGCGAGTTTGATTTAGGGATCTTGGGAGAGTGAACTTGAATAAAGATGGCAGGCCGTGCCGGTTGGGGTGTGGAAGGTAAAATTAGTTTTGTATAATAAAAACGTGGCTCCAACCATCTATAAAAGGAACCAAATGTTATTTATATATTCTATGCACAACACACATATTATGAAATATGATTATTACAGTACCTCTCTCTGGTTGAATGAGATGATGTTATCCGAGGTAAGATAAGGTGGAATAGTTAGCAGACTTATAGCTCGGTCAGTCAGTTATGTCTCATTCATTGGTATTTAAAATGATTTGCTAATGTGGCCCCACATACATAGTCATTAAACAGGTGAGTCGAATTATCGCCGCCGCCCGTTTATTGCGGATGTAGCATATTGTCTTTTTTATATTCATTGGCTCGCAGAGACATGACATAATAAGCAATGAGATCAGAACTAAATTGACAATTAATTTTGTGTCGGAAAAAACCTCATGTCTAACGCTCGCTTTTCCACAGTGTTAATGTTATGCAGGAAATTACGCAAGTAATGGGAGCTCATTTGTCTTGTTCTGCTGTCTGCTCTGTTATTGTATAATACATAGAAAGGAGCACTCAGTTATATTGTTTACATTAAACAAAAGGACATTCTTCAGATCTCCCACTGGATAAAACAGATGTTTGCTCATTTTTGTCTTTCTATTTACAATTGAAGGATCTGCAGAGAATAAAAGTTGAGCATAATAATAATTTTTGTTAATGCACTGTGCAGTTGTACAATAAGTGAATACAGATTTGTGATTTGTCATTATGTAGTGTGGGCTCGCCATGCGTTACGTTAAAGGGATTAACACTTTGTGAAGCTGACTGCAACAAGAACTTGATGATAAACTTAATCCCAGAAATCTTGATGGTTCTCTACAGGTATATGTGAATAAGGATTTAGCTTCCTAAATAAGTAGACTTCACGGCATACCATCTCCTTGTTTACAAACCCATAGCGAGCTCAAAGCCTTCAGGGAATATGGTAAAATAAAAACCGTTTACAACCTATTGGAAGCAGCACCAGTTATTTTTCTTTTCAATGTAATATTTTAAATAGATGTTTGACATCATGTTTCGGTTGATTAAAAGTCAAGCTATGAAACACAAAGCTATAATAGTTCTGCCAAAGTCGAACGGCGCTGCAGTAAAGTTATTGGTAATGCGGTGAACTCGGGTTAATTACAGCGGGTACCATAACATCATATAAAGTTTCACAGTTTCAATAAAGTTGTCCGGCATTACTGTGCATTGGCCGGCTTGATATGCCCCCATTTGGGGAAATCGCATCCTCCGTCACATCCGATTGATGTAGCTGTTGCTTACTGTGTTCGCACACACAATTTGTTCCGTGGTATTTCATTCAGACCGCTGCCAGAAGCCCTCGCTGCACCTTCCATAACTCTTGCAACCTTGAAAGATTTTTAATTAAAATGAAGACGGCTGGCTGAACTGCGGAGATGTCACAAATAGTTTTTGCCTCCGAGGAAGCCCATCAAGGTCTCCGGGCGTCAGATTGCAGGCAATTCCAGCTTTTTTGAAGAACTTGTTAATCACGTCTCCTTCTTAATTCAATTATCAACAGCTGCAGATTGATGCATTCAGAGATAGCGAGATAGGGAGAAACAGAGGATTCAATCGCTTTCCATCGGCTTATGGCTTGTCATCTGTCCCCTTTCTGTATTATATATTGATATGCTGGTGACCCCGTGCATTTACTGTATTAGATTTTTTTATTACTCACCTTTGAGCCTTTGCTGAAGAATAACCACTGACCCCTCAATGAGAACACAGGGGACCCGATCTTGCGTGTGTGTGTGTGTGTGTGTGTGTGTGCACGCGAAATTGGGCCTGCATGAGCACATACATAATACACATGTGCTTTTGCATGTGTGACATTACGTTTGTCTTGTCGAGATGGGGTATGCGTTGTGGGGTCAGAGGGTCAGGGGGGGTACTCGTGGTTGGTTTGATGTAGTTGGGGGGGTTGGCTCCCAGGGCTGAGTGCGGGAGCTTGAGAGTTGGAAGGTCACGTTCATAAATTGTAGCCAGTATGCTGGGGCTTAATTGAAAAGGCTGGAGAAGGAACGGGACCCCTGATCTGTGGCCCCACACCCCTCCGTAGTGACCCTCAGGTCTTCAGTCATTCAACTGTGCAGCTGTCTCCCTGTCCGTCTCAAATATGGCTTCTTTCTACATCTTCAATCTGCAATGACATTTAAACTTCACATTGTGTCCAACTAGTTAGCTTAGTTGGCGGGTTTTTCATCGGTTTGTGGTACGTGCCGCCAATTGGATTGAAAAAACACAACTACAAATCTAGACATCTGTTTCATTGCCTCTCAGGGAGGCAGCAGAACAACATTCATCCCCAGCATGAGATTCCTTGTAACTTGATTTCTTAAAAAAGTGTCGACCCTGATCTGTTGCTTCGCCAATTCATTCACTCATCTGGAGGTACAGTGTCTCCGTGGCCCCGATCGCCACACTGTGGTGTCAGTGATAATCATCTGAGTCCATCAATCTTTCAGCTGCTGCTTGAGATAACCCCGCTCCCGTGTTGACAAAGCAACGGCTCATTTATAAAAGCACGGGTCCCACCTTCCCGTCCCCTCTGGACACTAAAATCTGTCCTCCAAACAAAGCAATCATAAGCATGAATAGAAGTCTGCGGCGAAACTCTATCTAACGTGTCCTCACATTCTACACAGGTGACACATAGTTGTGGCGTTTTGAGGAGGAGGGGCGAGCCGAGTGGGCGTCCGATAGGAAAGGAGGAGAATCTGTCATTTCTCACAGGGTGGAAATCCATCCAGGGCTGCTATTGTCCTTGATAAAAGGAAGAAGAGATGGTCAAACACATCATTCTGGCACGCTGGGCCGACGCCTGACACGGACAGTTTTACTGCTACAGGTGGAAGGACGGAAGCAAACTCATCATGTTACTCTGGGGGCGGGAAGAAGGCGCTGTTGTCCTTCACGTCTTTCTCTTCTGTTTCCCCTTTGTCGTTGTTCGACTTTGTGTGTGGGTTTGTGTGTCTCATGCCTCCCTCTCTCTCTCTCTCTCTCTCTTGAGTTGAGCTTCTCGGTGAGGAGAAGACAAGTTTTTGAAGAAATAGCTCAAGGTTTTGGGAAAAAAGCCTATTTGTTTACTTGCCCAGAGAGGCGAGATCGATACAACTCTAAAGTCTTCCCAGTACTTATGACGCTACATCTTAACAAACCAAGTTTTAGTCGCTAAATGCTCTGAATGCTGTATAATGCAAGTTTTATTTGCCAAATTCTCAACAATTGATCTAATTAGGTTGCATACTGTAAGTTCAAAGACCATTTTGAGAATTTACAAGTACATGCTTTTAATGAATGTATTTGAATACTGAATACTTGATTGAGATTTGAAGACTGCGGCAAAGACCCAAAAGTGTGCTGTTGGTCATCGCGTCGATGCCAAATAGTAACCTATTTTCTGAAAACTCAACATACAAACTTTTCCTATTTTGGATCTCGGCTTATCAGACACCTGTTTGACAGCACCTCAAAAGCATATCCACTAACTGCGGCAATCAGGTTTCCGTATGTTCATGCGGTTTCAGACTTTTCAACCATATCATCTCTCTGCTCTTTGTCAATATGTCAGCCATCTGTTTTTAAGACAATGCACTCTGCAGGGAGGGGAGCTCTTTCATGATTCAGAGGTGTGAAGTCCTCTGACACACTTGTGGTGTTTTTTTTATCCGCCATGTCCACCTGAGGTCCCAGGACAGCAGTTATGGTAGATGACTGCTCAGCTCTGGTCTTATGGCTGCCTCTTCTTTAAGGTGTAACAGAAACAATCCCATTAAGTGGTGGATCGCCTTTCACACAGATTACTGAGCATCTGTCACTACTGCTGGAGGGGGGCGGGGACAAGGTCGCAGCTTTATTGCTGGCACACGCGTGTGCTTCACGCCAGTATACAGGCCGGCCCGAGCATATTTTACAAATGCATTATGGTGATCTGAAAATGTTATGAAGATTACACCAAGTATAGAAGTTACTCTTATGAGCTTGTCAGAAAAATAAAGTTTGGAAAAGTGGGCTCAGATCCATCGGGGATCATCTTAAGACAATTGAAAAAAAATAAACGATGAATAAATGAAAAAAATAAACAGCATACCAATGATTAAACGTAGAGTAGACTTGTGTTGTACCGCATATTTTGGGAAAGACTTTCAAATCTTATTATCTTATTTTTCATGTCAGATCTGCAAATGGAAGACAGACTTTAGTTTGGGTACATTGCATGGATGTACAGCAGTAAGCCAAATACATGTTGTTGTATTTCATATAGTATATACACACTTACACACGCATGCACCTACAACATATAAGTCCTGATTTAACAGATCTCAGAGGAATCTCTGTACGGCACAATATCACTGACACCTGAACGCCTAAACTCACAAACTTACTCTCCAACCAGCTCTTTAAGTCTCCCTTACGCCTCCGTGTCTGCGATGTCAGCTACCTGTTTTATCTACCTGTATTTCCTCCTCCCAGCTCGTGTCTCTCAGCGTGCCACTGGCTCTCCGGAGGAGCAAAGCCCGGTGTTGTGTTCGGGTCTCCGCGGGGCTCGCAGCGGCCTTGGTGCTGCCGCATCACGTTCACCCCGGGTGAAAGGTGAGAACTCTGAGAACAGAGCGTTCTGGTCTGCTGGAGAAGACCGGCCTGCTCTGTTCTGCGTGCTTGAGTTTGGGCAAAGGGGTGACACAGGGGGGGAGGGGAGAGCGGGTGGGGGTTTGTATGTGAGAATGAGAGAGAAATAAGAGAAAAGGATTATTGCCAATGAGAATAAAAGATGGATATTCATGGCTATAGACGGGGAGAAAAAGAGAGCTCGGCGTCCAACGACTGCATTGATTTCAGTTGTGTAATTTGCCATCCGTCACTCCTTTTCATCTTTATTGGCCCTCTTTGTTGTTTAATAAAATTGAAATGGCACATAGTGTAACACGTAGTAATGTTGCCACCAATAAAAATAACAATCCTAAAATATGTCCGTGACTTTCAGTCAGGACTTATTGGCAAGTTGCTGCTCTTGTTTTATGGAAAAAACACAGAAGCCTCATACATAATAACTCAGGCGCAATACAGCTAGAGTGGCTGATCCCAGCAGTAGAATAGCATAACTTACTGGGAATTACTTCACACTCCCATTGTAAATTCAAATGTAGTTGGACGGGTCAAATTTCAAAGATACATCATGCCGTGGGCCCGCTGTTTGCCTGTTGACTTGACATGTGTCCTTTCTGTCTGTCACGTGGTGATGGAGAATGAAGCATGGATTTTATAAGTGGCGCCTATACATAAGAACTAAAGAATACCAAGAATGAAATAAATAAATAAAAAAGTTGCAACCATGCTTCATGGCTGTCTTCAAAACAAAACAGATGCGCTTTAATTTATGGCCACTTTCTGTGATTGGACAAGAAAGCTTTGAATCGATCTGGGGCCTCTCTCTTTCACCTGTTAAGAGCTTTCCTTGTAATTGGCTGCTACTGCCAAAACTGCGGCCCTCTGTTGCACAATAGTATGTTAAAGTATGTGTAAACTGCGCCTATTTTTCTTCTGCCGTGGCTATTGATTTTTAAATGAAGTATCAAAGAAAATCAATAGTAATCAACAAATAGAAGGCAACACGCTGTAGTGTCACATCCTGGGGCCCCGCTAAATCAATTTAGATGCCTGTCACAACACGGGGACGCAAAAAAAGTTGAGAACCTGGTTTGAATGGAGAGCGTACTGAGGGATGAGCCATTTGTCATTAGAGGAGATAAGAAAAAGAGGGATGTTGAGCTTATCTTACACAAGCCATAGTCACCCGCCTTTCCCCGTCCTCTCCGGCTGGCTCTCGCCCCCGGGCCTGCGACAGAGCGCTCAGCCATACTTTGGGGCGATTCATGTAAAAACATTACAGTATCCCTCAGGCCGCTGATCGGGTTACACAACAGCGAGGCCTCTCCAAAGGAGCCTGTCCAAAATGCTTAATGAATCTCCAAGTGAACTGTGAAACGGGCAGTCTGCCTGCCACTCATTGTCAACACCTCCATCCGTCAACGTCACATGTCTCCTCTCGGGCTGCATACCTGAATGTTGAGCCCATGTTGGACGCATGTTGGTCGGTTGCACAAACCCACGGTGAAAGAAGTTGGTAACTAAATCCCCGATGGAGCAATTTATATTTCTCAGTGGGCGAAGGCGGTCGTTGATGGGGGCCAAACAATGGGCCGCTATCTGTTTGAAACGTGTTCTCAATGATCTTGAAGGGTGTTTTTTTTTTTTTTCATAAATTAAATATGCCTGACTTATTTTCATACATGCTGTACATGCATCACTGAGGTATGGTTGAGGAGTCCCATGACTTTTGTTGTACTTTGATTCCCCCACTTTTGGTGAATATTGATTATTGTCTTCTCTATTTGGTCATATTTCCTGTCGATTCTTGACTGCCACTTGGCGACAATACTCTGTGTACATCTCTGTGTACAACAACCTCTTGCAAACGACTCAGCCTGTTACCATTGGTTTCCCATTAACCTATCTTTATTACTCCCCCAAATCATCCCACCCCAAATCTCTGTTCACTTCCATTAATTCTTAATAGAAAAGGGCAGGAAGCCGCGCCAGGCCTCCCTTCAGGCTATACTTTGTGATTCAATTTGAAGCAGTAGTCAAGTTTATGTTTGTGCCCCTGCAGGTCAACGGTGGACCGCCCACTCCCACTCCTCCCATCGACCTCCCGTCACACCACCCACTCCGGCACCAGGAGCAGACTGTGCCAGGCCTCCCTCCAGGCCACGCTGCCGAGAAAGTGACAACATGAGGTCCATTCTGTTCCCTGTCACTCACAGCCCCAGGCCCACTGTTAAATAGAAAGGGCTTTTAGAGGCTGTAAAAAGGGGAACGGAGGGAAAGAGGGAGGTGGGTCACAGTGGATGATTCAGTGTGCGTGTGTGTGTGTGTGTGTGTGTGTGTGTGTGTCCAGCCCACCTAAAGAGCACGCACAGCAGGGGGTTGTGTATACTGGGCTGCTACATACAGTAGGGGAGGCTGCATGAGCCTTTTAAATGGCCTGTGAAGCAGCAAATGTGTTGACATGCCTATAGATGTCTACGGTTGACACTTAGTGTCCCTCAGTGAGACCTTTTGTCTCATGCTTTGTTTTCTCCACTAACAGTACTCATCGCTATTCTTTCTCAGCTATTTTTGTTATAACAAAATGAAATCACATTTGAAATGGTGTTTTCAATAAATGGTCTGGTCTGTCATTTGGAGTCATGACAGTGCTGACTTGTATTTTACATGAAGGCCCCAAAGACTACACATATTCATTCGTACATGACAACAAACCATGCAATTCAAACTAAACCTTTGTTGCAGCGTGACTGCACAATGAGTAATGCATTGAACGCATCCACCCATAATGGGTCTAGAACAGATATGTGTGCTCTGTCGTTGCCTGGTAAGCAGCGCTAAAACCAAATTCCTCAGTGATCTCTTTTTATGACAGGGGCTGTCTGCATCAATCCCACAAAGGGGTGAATGTAGGGACAGTTGTGATTAATTGATTATTACTTCAACTTTGAAGCCATGTGTTTTCCCCCTCTTTGCCCCGGCTGATTACTAATATTTATAACCGTCAGCCCATTTAACTGGGACCAGTCTCGATGTAATATATTGCTTTGCAATTGGTCCTCATTTAACCTTGAGGATTGTAAAGCTGTCGTGGCAGAACAGTGTAATATTCACCTTCACGAGGGGTCAAACTGGGCAATCCTAAAACTCTGTTTCACAGTATCTGAGAGGTTTGAGAAGCTGGAATAGTTTCATTAATAATGATGAAACATATTTGAATGTAAAATATGGTTTCACCCGCAAATCCACACGATGTAGGTTCCTCATTTTCTAAAAGTAAGAAAGAGAACAAATTGGAAAAGAATTGGATCCACTCTCAGAGGATGGTGCATATTAATCCTTGTGTTTGTCTGGATGCAGTCAGTGTTTACGTGAGATCATTCTCAAACATGCTGTAATAATGAGGAGAGAGAAAGGGTAGGTGAAAAGAAAGAACTGCTGATTTACTTGCAGTTCATCATCTGATGAACACACAGTAATACTTAATGAATAAAAAGTACAAAAATAAAACTTTCCATTGTCATTGCTCTTTGGGATCTGATTTAAAAGCACTTTTGTGTGTGTTGCATCAACAAATTAAAGTTTACTGCGATGCTCTTACAATACTTGAATGATGAATTAGTCTAAATAGATTAGGGCTGCAACAACGAATCGATATAATCGATTAAAATCGATTATTAAACGCGTTGGCAACGAATTTCATTATCGATTCGTTGTGTCGCGCGATTATTACGTCCCTCAATGAGTTGCGGAGATGCGCGCGGAGCAAAAATAAAAATAAAGGCGCCGAGCCGACGTAGAGGAAAGAGCAGCCGGCAGTTGCTGTGAGTCACATGACGCAGGGAGAGACGTCTGTTCGACTAGTTGTCTAAGGTGTGCGAGCGTGGGGGGTCCCGGTCCACATTGTCCCGTTTTGACGTGAGGGACGTAACACGCCTCCTGTTTACTCGTCATCCAGCTGATCAAGCTAGCCTTAGCTCGCTAATAACAGCAGTAAAGCAGTTAGCAAGACTAAGACACGTTTTTATTTACTCGCCAATTTTGGACCATTCATTTTTCAATGTGTTGTCTGATATTTTGTGCTTTGACCCATATCGGTTATTGTTGACAAATATATTTGTGTGTGTTGTACTTTTTAATGCTGTCACATATGGTAGTCCAGTGCGCTTGTGCATATACTGTGGGTTATACGGTAGTTGATGTTATGCCTGTAAAGGGAGACACATGGTGATCCATTAAATCAACTAAGAAGCCTCTAATGCATTTATTTACAAATGCCATTTTAAATTCATCTCATAGCACTTGGTTGTTTTTTAGCTGTATGCATTTACTTAACTTGCACTACAATGATGGTAATAATTTAATGAATATGCTTCAAGTGAACATGGGGGTGTGTTTGTGAGTGTAGTATAGAGAACTAGTTCTGACGAATTTGAGGTTCTGTTTTAGAATAAAAGGTTGGAAATTAAAGCTTTTTAATGCCGTATAAAAAAAAAAAATCAGATTCATCGATTAATCAAAGAAATAATCAACCAATTAATCGATTATCAAAATAATCGTTAGTTGCAGCTCTAAAATAGATCCTGTCTTACTATTAAGTCTTGGAGGACTCTCGAGACATAAGCTGAAACCTTCTTTAATCATCCTCTTCCTAATGGAAGTATCCACATAACACTAGATTTCAACTGTTAATTTACTGAAAATTGTATTTACTTTTTTTACAAAATATGTTCTTTCTTTGTTTCCTAATACTGTTCTCTTGTTTAAACGTGCGTGTGTGTGTGTGTGTGTGTGTGTGTGTCGTGGCCTGGACGTATTTATAATCACCTTCTAATTCAAGACAAAAAAATAAATAAAAGTTAGCAACCAAGTGAGGAAACACCTATCCTCCTGATTCCTTCACACTGCGTTGGAAATGGCGGTTTTCTGTGTGAGGGCAGTGATGTATTGACTGCACCGTGTCGCTGGGTTGTCAGTGGTGAGCATGATGATAGTCAGCTGAAGGCTCTCACCTGTCACTGCTGAGGCGAAGTGAGGGGACGACTGGCGCCTACTCAGTCTAAACAGCAGTCGGCCCTCACTGTCTGAACAGGTCTGCTTCACACTCAAGCCTGTTGCAGGGAGGAGGAAGGCAAAAAAGAGAACTGGGAAGAAGAAATCCACTCCGTCGACTGTACTAATTTCTCCTGCCGCAACACACTCATTCAGTCCATTTGTTTGTCAGCAGTTAATTAACTCGCCGAGCCTCCGTCCCCACCTTCCATGGGGAGTACAGTGACTTTAAGGCAGTTTCATGGAAGACGCCTTATTAGTTGTATGCTTCTGTGATCACAATTATTTATTTCAAATTGCACAACATGTAGACTTAGCGCGGGCACATTTTTGTCAGCTTTCATCTCGTATTTTCAGACGCACACTGTAAGACACACCCTCCGGGTGTGCAGCATGACAGCTCCCAGTTTAGGCATCTCGTATGTTGGAGCGAGTGCGAGTGTGTGTCTGAGCAGCTATGTGAATGAGGGTGACGGCGGAGACAAACCATCTGTTTGGCTGAATCTGGGTGTGCTTGACATCCCCTCTGCCTTGGCCTGGCTGCCCTGCAGATGTTTTGCTTGTTTTTAGCGCTGCTTTGTTTTTGATTTCCCCTCGTCTGTTTGGAGCTGAAGGGATTACATCTCATCTACTAGGGCACGTCTGAAGAACAATTGAAGAACTTAACACGCTGTGCCACTTCTCCAAATCTGTCTGGTGCCACTCCTCTTATCTTGGAAACATTCAAACACAGATTTATAATATGAAGACGCCTGTTTGTCTTTGTTTTATTTCTTATTTGTTGGAGCACAGGCTGAAATTAAGAGCATAGCACAGTGTAATGCTTGCTAAAATTGACTTACTTACATTTCAGGATTTGTTTGCAGCTGCCTATACAGTTTACTTTCCTGGCTCGGTTGGAGTTATGTTGGCTGTTTTTCTTGTAAAATTATGCAAACGACAAAAAATGTTTGTCCGTGTGTTTATGCAGCAGTTGTAGAGTTCACGTTTGATACTACATTGATGCCTCTGGGAGAGATTTCTGTTTGCTCGAGGGGTCAGCAAAGGGCCACGGTGCCCTGCAGAAGGACACATAAGCAGGGTGCAGATTTACTTTGGCTTTTACTGTAAATCCCTGCTCTGAAAATAAGTCTCCTCTCACCCTTCATCTGTCTGAAATATATATTTCCGTTATGCACATTGTGAAGCGTGGTGTCTGCAGAGGCATATATCATGTGAAAAGAATGTATACACGCTTCTACTGCATTCAGTGTACTCTGCTACGGCCATTCTGACTCGTATTCAAGGTCCAGCAGCACTGGGCATGGAGCGTTCTGTCATTTGATACCGACGCACCAGGCACCCGTTAACATCTGTTTGAGACCCACCAGGCTTTCAAATAACTCCAAAGTAAACCTATCCCTAGTTATTAACATAACAATACAGACCTTTAGGGGGTGTAAAGCTTGCTAGCAGAAGGAAGTGAGTCAGACAAACTTCCTTTACAACAAATAATTATAATTTGTTTTAAATTCATAACCAGGTGTGTGTATTTAGTATTCAAAAAGCGTATTTGGTATTCATAATATACAATAAATAATGGTGTGACGCAATATCAACTGCACTCATAAAATAAAACACACACTGATGACAGGCAGATTATTGAAGAAGACTGCAGATGTACTTTATCATCACGTTACATACACACTGCTCGTTGCTCTCAGATAAGTGAGAGAATTGAAGAATTGATTGAAGAATTTACATTTCCGGAAATGTAAATTCAAATAAATCTCATTAATCTTTCCCGGTAAACGCAAACCGTATACTGTTGATTTGTTTTAACTGATTCAATTTCATTGTTTTCACAATTGAATGATTTTACAACATTCTCATGTATAAATGTGAAAAATATGAGCTTTTAAATCGAATAAAAATTGGAGAAAATACTCAAGGACAAACTTTGTCGTGATATATTATTTTTAGTATGTGTGTTGCCAAAATCTAACCGTAACTTGTTTTACAGCTAAACACTGTGCAAACCTTCTGCATCAAAGTACCATGACAAGCAGTGGCGAGAATGCAGGTTGTTAAATTTAGGGATCATGGTGGGATTCTCACCATTGACCACTTTTCATTCCAAAAGGTTTTAAGATGTTGTATTATTGTATTGTACAAAAGCACAACCATTTAGGATATGTCTAAATTGGAAACTGGTCTGGCATAAATGATTTAGGTAACTAAAGCAGTTAATCTGAGGAGATATTATTTTATTTATAACTATTAGGTGGAAAACCTTTTGGTTACATTAAGGTCCCCAATGTTTTTTGGCATCTGTCATTAAAGGAAATGCCAACTGAGAGAATCCCCTGGAATCTGTTACATCCCGTTTATCTTCCTTTGGCCTGCAGAGGCTCTTTAGGGCGGCGTTTGTGGGATTTCACTGAATGCTCTTATCCGTTTATGCCAGGGAAGGGTTATCAGCTCTGGCCTACCTCAGGCACAAGGACCTCAGACCACACACGGACCTGAAGAAAGACGGACGGCTAGAGTCTTTTTTTAAAAATTAAAGTTGTATTCACCATACAATTCTCCTTTTATTGCAATAATCACACACACATTTAATACTATCCATATATTTAATATTTACATGGTAAAATGTCAGCAGTTTTTTTTTGTATGTGTTCCTCTTTTATCAGATATGTATATTTGCTATTAGTGTCAGCCATGTTTGTTTTTTAAATCCCCCCTGCAGTATATAAACTCTGCCTAAATGTGAGTACAAATTAGTCGGTTGTTATTCTTGTCGGAGAAGGGTAATAAGCCCACACTTGCCCCATGTGTTTTGAGTTGGCCTGAGTGGTGAGCGGGGTGGGTAGTGTTGACTCTCTGGTGAAAAGTGGCCTTGATCCATCTCTGCATGGTCACTTCCAGGTCAGGCTGTAGGCAAAGTCAGCCAGGGGAGTGTAGGGGGGGGAAGCAGGATATCAGAGACAGCCCAAATAAACAAACCTGTCAGCCGTAGCATGGCCCTCTGACCTTCCCTGTCCCATCTGTTTTCTTATCTACTCCACTGCTAATACTAAGAACAAGTGACACCTCTCTCTAGCAAGCGCTCACTGTTTTCCTTCCACTTAGCCACAGTGGAGCAAGATACGCATATGGTGAAGACGAAGAAGATGATATATTTTTGCTTGCATGGGTAGAGCTGTGCTGGCATATAAGCCCCTCTCTAAACATATTGCGTGTTGAATATACCATTAAACACTATTAAACGACTATAAAACTACACATACACTAAGCGGCTTGATGGGTTTTCTTGTGTATTTAAAAAAAAACTATAGTGAAACACTGTTATTCATGACATCCGAGAGAAGGGATCTTACCAGCTGGAGAGGAAACTGATTTTTGGAACAAGTGGACATTGACGTGCCTTCATCAGCGACACCTACACCTTGTCACTACTGTCAATTTGTTACTCCTGTTCCCTCTCTTTGTATTCAATCACTAAGGTCAGACAAGATGGATTACACAAGTTGCTTTTGTGTTCATAACCACAGACGGACACTGACCTTCTTTCTCCTCCCTCTCTCCAGCTGTTACCATCCATCCTGCAAGAAAGCAGTTGACGCATCACACAGGCAGCGGGGCGGAGTGGATAGGTGGTTGATGGTGCCAGTCATCGTAGAGAGGGAGGATCTAGGGGCCCGTTAATGAATCCCCCCAGAGACAAGAGAGATGGTGGGGGGTGGAGTGAGGAGGAGGAGGAGGTGCTGCAACAGGAGAGGAGGCACCAGAGGCGGAGCCTGTGTGTTTGTGTCTATGTGAGTGCGTGCAGGGGAGGGAGGGGAGCAGGAGGGCGAGGGGGACAAAGGGGGGGAGGGGGGGGGGGTAACAAGCTGTCACACTGCAGGAAAGTCTGCTCCAGTAAGTCACATCTGCCAACATGCACAAGGGCCATGCCCGGGGGCTGCGGGGTCAAAGGGCAAGACGTCCCCCTGCAGAGCGCTCAGATCATGTATCCACTCCAGTCAATAAACTGGCTGCTGTCACTGTTACAGACACTGGCAATGATGTTCCTCTTTCTATAGACTCAACTGTGGAATTACATAACATTGATTTACAGTATATGTGGTTCTCCTTTGTCCTCCTTCACCACTGGATCCCTACAGTTGAAAGATTACATTGATAAAAGTCTGTGCTGATATGGTCATTGTTCTAAATTAATTTTTCTGAATGCGAACCATTTGCCTGGTACTGTGTGTCTTGCAGATTTTTTATATCTGGATGTCCTGTGATGAACCGTGAAAATGTAGAGTTCAATAAAATAAAATCACACTCTGCAAATATCCAGCGGAGAAGATGGACATAGAAGGCTATTTCCTTGTGTTAGGAGAGATCTTTACACTCGTGTTCATCTTGGTTGATCGGATCTGTTTACTTCTGTGTCTTATGACTTTGACACGACAAACCAGTGTGTTTATAAATGACAATCTGGTTTTGGAGCAATTCTTCTGAGAATAGTTTAGTGGAGACGGAGTAAAGTCGATTCCCTGTCGAAGCTGGCTCGAGAGCTCCTCATCATGTAAATAAATACAACCTCCTGCTGTGCAAAGCGACCTTCTGTCCAATCAGCTAAAAGGCATTCCCTTTTTTTCCCCTTTGACCTAATCACAGTCTCGCATGTCCTGGAGCCACCCTTACTTAAAGTTTGTTTTCCCTGGATTATCTGATCTTTTGCCCTATTTCTTCTCAAAAGCAATGCGGCAGGAGGCTGCAGTCAACAGCCCTCCTTTTCCAAGCCCACCCCGCTGTTGCCCCTCCACTCCCTGACCCTCCCTTTCTTCTGCCGGTTTGGCAAAGCCCATGACCTCCCCGTGCAGCTCCCTCGGTGACCAGTAATGGTTTATTTGGTGTCAGAGTGCATTTTGGTCCCACTCTGCTGAAGTTTTCAGGACAAATTCAGCGGTTGTGCAACTCGAACCAGTCATGAGCTCACATGTTTACAATGGAGGGTTGCCGTTGTTTGTCACACCTTTCAAATAAAAGGTAGCCAAGATGGACAGTGTTTACGGGATGCTGGGAGCTGTCGGGGGCTTGCGGGTGGCAGCTCCGTCCACTGGGATGGTGTTGGTCGGCTAATTTGATGGTTGCTGAGCCCTTCCCTGCCGCCTCATGGTGCCTGTCTGGGTTGTATAGTTAAAGATGATCAAACATCACTTTATCGTTTAACAGACAATGGGAAAAGGAGAAAAAACACACCGATTGTAAAAATGATTAATTGGTTTAATTGTTGGTTTTAATGGTTATTTTGTGTCATTATAGCTCGGCCCGCATCTGCATAATGTTGCATCCAACAGGATTCACCGCTCATTAACCCATTAACTCATTAACTCGTTCCACTGCACTGAGCTGTTTGTGTAAACATTTTGATGTTGTCATGATGCCTGCTGGTACATTTATAATTCAAGTAATTGTGAATTAAACAGTGGCACTGGTGCAGCTCAAAGGAACACCTGAGGGCGTTCAGCAGCTCCACTAGGCATTTGTTTGGTTGTGTTGAAATGCGTGTGACGGCGTGTCAGTTTCCATCAAACTGTGTGTATCTTGTCGGATGTGCTGTAACAGTAGCAGACCTGACCGCCCTGCACTGCTCCCACCGCTCTGATCCCCTGTTGGTCTCCATCTGTTGTCTGAGATCATCAATCATCTTCTCTGCCTCCTCCTCTATCTTCTCTTCAAGATTCTACGCTATCCTCTGTTGTTGTTGTTGTTGTCCTCCTCCTCTTATTCCCTTCTTCCCCTGTATTTGTCTATCCTCTGCATCCTCTTCCTTCCTCATCCTTCAATGTCAACTAATTAGGGGGGAGGTCAGCACAAAGACCTTGTCTGGCCCACCCACTGACCCTGCTCCACCCCTTTCTGAGCCATCATTTCGAGCCATTTGCCCTCCTTTAGTCGTTTGATTAGAGCCAAGAACGCCTGGACACAAAGGGCTAATCATGGGATACGACTTGCTGGGCCATGTCACTCATTCGGGATGGTCCCCTTCCCGTCCCACCCAGCCTGCCTCTCTTGTTTGTCTTTGGTCTGTTGCTCAAGAACTGAGCCTCTAATCTAGTTGCTGGTCAGCGAGACAAGCAGCATGTCTCAGTCTGTCCATCCTTAGCCTGTCATTAAAGAGATGTTGTCTTTCTGACCACTTATATGCTCATAGGTCCTCATACGGTTCACCTCTGTGTTTTGTAATAGGATTTTATATATAAATCTATATATATATATATATATATATATGTATATGTGTGTGTGTGTGTGTGTGTGTTGCTTCCTTGATGACTATTGACTGGTCAGTTAGAATGACTGTATTCTACTACAGGGACCTGGACCTGTATGAGTCTGCCATTGTGTTTGATCTCACACGTGCACACACACACACAGACACACACACACACTTCATTCAACTAAACACTTCCACAACTGTTCTCACGCACAAAGAAACATGTCTCATCACGGGCACACAGTTCTATCGGTAGTCGATTGCATGGGGGGGACTTCAGCCAATTGAAACCTAAGCGTGTTGCCGGATGCCAAAATGTCATCATTCTGACTACTGCAGCATGATGAAACCCTGTGATGGCCAGAAAAGCAGCTTGGATGCAATTGAGGGGAAAGTTTCCCATTTTTCCATGTGAAATATGTCAAGACTCGCAGGAGGTCGGAACAAAGCGCCCACACTACGAGGCCGTCATGCTGTCAGCTTGGAGTTGGCACGGCACGACAGAATTATAAAGTATCTTTGAACTTTCACATCGGTTTAGTTCGTTCATCATCACCAGGAGTCCAGGTGTTTTGAAGCATCACTGGCACAGACTCTCAAGGAGAAACATGAGACTTTTGGACTTGGATATCTTATGTGAGCAGTAAGTGCTTCTATGTGTCTTCTCATATACCATTTATGTATTCATAATACTGGATTTCACCCGTATCACTTTAGTTTATGTTGTCACTTATCAGTTTATTTCGTAATTTAATGAACAGGAAATATAAATGTAACCATTAAATATAATCATCCGTTTAATGAAACCAGCCTGAGCCTCATTACATCACTGCAGAACCATCTGTGAGTTCTAACAGAGAGCCTTCAGGTGGATGTCCTGAGAGCAGGTAAGCATGTCAGCTCAGCAAAACAGGCCATAAAGACCTTGAGTTAAAGGTCTTGCAAGTACCTCTAATCCTTTAAAAGTAGGTGGTGTTTAACTCGGACACTACAGTTTCGGCATATCGGTCAGTTAAATCCATGAGTGAAGTATGTCATCTCGCAAGGCTGGAGCCAGAAAAAACAGCCTGCAGGGACGTTTTTCTTTTTTACAATTGTTTTTTACAATTGATTTATTGTTTGATTCCATCGTAAATATTTATTTATAAAATTAGCAAATAGGCACAGGACCATGCTGGGGGATGTGGTGGTGAATGTTGTACGAACTTTTCAGGAAAATATTCAACATTTTGCTGGGCAAAAGCCATTACAAATTGAATTGCAGCTAATTGAACAGGGCGATGGAGGCCGAGGGCTGTAGACCCGCTGGGAATGTTACCTCCTTCTACTTCTGATGCATAAAGAACATTTAGAATTGAGATCACTGTTTGATAAAAAGGTTTATAAAACCTGTGAGAAAAAAAGGGAATGGAAAACACTCAATGAAAAGGTTTCTTTGTTTTTCTGTGTATCTGGCTTTTATCAGACTTAATTAACTAACTTTATTACATACTTTATCCAGCTTAACTGGATGAACTGGGCTTCAGATATTATATTATACAGGAACACAATGCACATCTGTTTCCCCATTTAACTAGTTTTACATATTTCTTTTCTCCTGTTACTACTAGATATTTATTTTTTAAATGACGTGGATTTGTGTTCTTATAGGCGTGACAGATGTCCTTCGTCAGATGCTCTCCTCCTCCTCTTCTTCCTTCTCCTCCTTCTCCTCCTCCTCCACCTCCTCCTCCTCCTCCTCCTCCTCCTCCTCCTCCTCCTCCTCCTCCTGGATGCTCTGGATTAAAGCAGACCTCCCTGCTGCCGCTCACACACAGACCTGCTTTTTCTCAACTTCTCAATCTCACTTCTAACCCCTGTGTGCATGTGTGCATGTGTGTGTGTGTGTGTGTGCGCACGGCCTCGTCGATGATGTGTTTTGAGCGGGTATGTTTAAGCTCGTACGCGAGCGTGTGTTGGAATGTGTTTTTGTGTTTGTGCGTACACATGTGCCGGTGTGGGTGGGGGCCGGGCACATGCCTCGGCTTTTGAGATTTAGCAGGAATGTTTTTTGGGGGGGATCGCTCTGTTTCAGATTTCACCTCAGTTTTAGAGGTAGCAAAGCGGGGGTAGGAGGGACGTGGGGGGGGGCAGAGCGGAGAGAAAGAAAAGGAGGAGAATGTGGGTGGGGGAGGAGGGAGGGAAGGGAGGGGGGGGTGTTCAGGGCAAATCTTTTTTCTTCTCAGAGAATAATTTGATCCCCCGGCTTAGCTGGCTGTTCTTGACTGTGTCTTGTTCTGTCCGTCACTGAACAATGCAGATGGAGTAATGTTACAGGTCGGTGGGGAACACTGACAGGTAGTCACTGCAGTCCCGCCCCCCTCGACCCCCCCGCAATACCCCATTTATTTCTCCCTCACTCACACAGATTCACACGCACAGGCCGACACGCCGGCTTCTTTTCTCACAAGCTTGCTCTCAGCCCTGCCTGGCTGGTCCCTCGTCCCCCGTTCTCTCCCCCTGGTTCCTTCTCGTTGTATCGCTCATACTCTCTCTCTCTCTCTCTCTCTCTCTCTCTCTCTCTCACCCTCTCCATCCCCTGTTGATTCAGTGGACAGGTAGTTCACTCTGACCCGACCACCTCCACCTCCTGCTCCACCACCCGTCCCCTGGCTTTACACAGCCCCATGAGCATTCCTTTGACTCCGTATTAAGCACGAGCAGCCTGACCCCCCCTTAAACACGCCATTCATTACACACTGGTCGCTCTGTTCCTTTGTTTAATGCTCTGACCTTTGTCGGACCTTTTCACAGGAAGGATCTTTATCCAACAATACAAGGTTGATTTAACTGAGTCCCAAAAGGCCATGAAGTTTGTGTTTTTACCATAATCATTTCGCTACAAGCCTTCAGACATAAACCTGTGAATTCAAAACCACGTTGATACTCTACTGATGGGAAACAACGCTGGGATATTATTTGATTGTATCATTGCAGCGACAGAAGTACTCTGGCCCTTTAGATGAAAATAACTGGATACACTAAATGATGGCAGTTTAATCACAAATTGTTCATGGCTCAATATGCCGGGTTTGATTGACTTGAATAGGACACCACATGGCTGCATTGTCACATTGCTCTTTATTCAAGGTGTCCTTGCCCTTGATTCCTCATATGTCAGTGCCCATCACGATTACTTCTCAAATAAAGAAAATCTCATCATAACTTTCTAAAATAAATGACGTAACGTGAGCATGACTTAGCTTCCATGTCATGCATTAAAAAATCAAATTATATCCCTCAAATGAATTGACTCTTTCAAGTTTACAACAACAAATAAAAAATACATTTTTCCAATCTACTATTTTTTTCTCCCCTCACATGTACAGAAAGTCCATTAGTACCATTTATCATTAACTTCCCTGTGTGCAAGTTGTGGGTCCGCGTGGCCGTGTTAGCTTTTCTCTCTGCGAAAACACAATAATTTCCCAGCGCTAAGAGCCCTTAATGGACTGGAATGGGCACTCTGAGGCTCATTAGCATTAGCTAGCTTCCTACTCTTCGTTAATGGAGAAATGCTCTTTATATTTATAAGGCTTTTACAGCGGCCGACGATCAATATCATAATCTGCATGATTGTGGAATATGAAGTAAGGTTTTTTTTGTGAGCATTAGGGAGAAAGTATTGGTTTGAAACAAGAAAACACTCTGATATGGGTGCGGCCGCTGTCCAGAGCGGATATATTGCTCCTTGTGCAATAGGTAGGGCAGTAAAGAGTCTATGTTCATGTTACTAATTGGGTATTAATGAATTACACGTATTGAGCTTTGTATCTTTTTAGCCCTTTTTACTTTTACACACCATTGTTTTTCTCATATTACTTAAAATTACTGCAGACCACTTAAAATCAGAATCAAATAAACACACGGCCGATTGATGCACAAGCCCAAAAATATTGTATAGTTTTTGCAGTGACACAAAAGAAAGTACATTAGGTTGGGAATTTGTTTGGCTTTGGTGATCCTGCAAATCTGCACATTTCTACGAGCAATGTGAACCCTGTGTGTGTGTGTGTGTGTGTGTGTGTGTGTGTGTGTGTGTGTGTGTGTGTGTGTCTGTGTGTGTGTGTGTATGTGGGTGTGTGTGAGCAAGATAAGCAAGGGGCACTGCTCTTGGTGTGAAGGGGGCTTCCTCATCTCCTCTGCCCCCTGTATGTGTGTGTGCGTGTTTGAGTTTTGTGTACTGGTATGGTGTGTGAGTGTGAGAGATTTCTCCTCTTGTGTTATCGCTGGTGTTGAGAAGTGTGAACCAGGAAGGATTGTGCCATCAGTGACGAATCCCATTACCACAACTTATACAGATAAGGTAGAGCTGCAGCTGCGATAGTCCAACCGTGACAAACACACACCTATAAAGTCTCATTTAATACAGATGACATATGACTAATAAAGACGACGCAACTATCATGTATTTTTTTAAGTGATTTCCATGGGTAGAACTTCAATGGGGAACAACACGTACACAGTCAGAAACTCCAGGAAGCTGTAAAAACCCACAACCGCCTTGGTGGTCCGCTGGGATCCGTCTCCTACAGGGCCTGGCTTTACAGTAATGGACCGCGGGAAGGACACAAAAGCCACATCCTTCTCACAACTCGTCACACACATCATTTAAGAAAACTAAATCTTAATTTCCTTGTTTTTTTTGCATGCCCATTTTGTGTAACCTTTCTGTTTCATTTAAGTTACCTTCACTGAATCCCTTTTTTAAAGTGTGTTTTTTTGCCTTTTTTTCTTATGTTTGTTTTGGTTTCAGTCTCTTTCCTCTTTATTTTCTTCATAATGCACCATTCTCCATCCCCAAGGTCAGACTCATATGTATCATGTATGAAACACGTGGATCAACTGATTCTGCCCAGTCAGTCTTCTTTCCTTACTTGATGCTAGCATAAGGCCGTGCTGATCCGAGGGCAGACTTCAGCAAGTTTATCTCCGGAGCATATTGATCAGTCACCCTTAAGTAAGTCAAGGCATCAACAGAAAGGGCTGCGGTGGCCGAGAGAGGCACCTTTCAGGAGATCTCTAAAGGGTTTTTAATTTAGTTATTTTCTGGAAAGATGCAACCTGGAGGATTTTTTATTAATGTTAGATGGATGTTTGATGGAATAAAACAGATAATGATCAAACATTACCAAAGTGCTGCACCCTGTGTATTTATTTTTGTTCATTCTGCAGAATGTTAGAGTTTCATCTTTAAAATGTAAAATATTACATATTATGTTTTTGCGGTTTCTTATATCCTCAGTTTTAATGAACAACTCGGAATAACTAAGCTCACCTCTTTCTCTATAAGAAGAGCGTGAGGCCTTTTGGTCCTGAGAGGAAAAAGGAGATTAATAACCATCTCCTGAGCATGCTACAGAAATATGCATGAGATGTGCATGACTCCAACACATAAACCCCAAACATCCCAAAAAAGTAAGACAAAACTCACAACAGATTAGCAGCACACACACACACACACACACACACACACACACACACACACACACACACACTCAAACACTAAATATATTGTCTCTTCCTCACTGTCAGAACCCTTAAATGGATGATGATTGATTTTGTTTCAGTAATGTTTCAGTAATGGGGCTTTCTTTTGAGCTGACGCAGCAGGTTTGACTTTAGCTGTAATTCACGTAATGATTGAACGAGGTACCTGTCATTTGTAAACACTATATGTATTTACATGTATATGACTTGTATGATTAACACAGGACCTCGCATATTAAGGATATGTATGTACGTTTTAAAGTACCATTTATAAATGCATGTGATTGAAATACTTGGTTACTTGGTTCTATGTTGTGTTTTGGTTGATCATCATGAGTTGAGTGGTTGACGTGAACGCTGGAGCACAGTTTATACAGCTCAAGTATCCGATCTTCCCAATAATCCTCACTCTTTCAACGTGCAACAGCAGCCTCTGTCTTGGTCCGCCCCCCCTCCAACGTGACTCCTATATATTTGGGTTATCCCGAGTCAAACCTTCATAATACAATGTGTGCTATAGAAATGTCCCGACTGTGTAGGTTCATGCAGACCCCAGTAGGTGCTGCTGGAGAGCAGCAGAGTGGATGTTGGTGTTTCAGAGTCTGTCCCCACAATCTGGGCGCGCCACCAACCTCCTGTCAGCATACAAGACCACGGCTCACCACATCTCCAGGGAGACGCTGATGGAAAAAGCCACAGCAACACTAAGTGCCAATTCACACCTGAGACAGTACAGTATTTGCTGTTACTTTATTACTTGATACATGTGGGGTTTGTGCTGCATCAGGCTGACAGGGATTACAGAGAACATAATTACTTCTGTGCATTTGTCCAAATATCCATTGAATACTCCTTTCGTATATCTGCATTGAGATGCAGCTCGCATGTTGCAACAAGTGCAAGAGAATAGCTCGAAGGACTGTTCTAAATAGTACGGTTTGTATCGTTGTGAAGAAGGAGGTGACACGACAGTTAAACCAGTCCAACAAACTGGCCAGACTAGTCACCGAGGCAGGTTAAGTTAGCATTGCAAATGAACTTTCAAAATGTGTGACTGCATTAAGCCACAGGCGACAGTCTGTGTCCTCACAGAGGAAAGAACAAATGTCATGCTGTGCCTCTGTCACCTTATAATAGTTTTAAATAGTTTTTCATGTTCTGTTTAAGTAGGAGGGTCTTGTTCAAACTGTGGGATCCAAACTCCTGAGAATCTTTAAAATACTGAAAAACAGACCTTTCACAGCTTGAACTGACTGTAACTGTTACAGTTCGATATCAGTTGTCACATTTGTCTTGTGTGACGATGCTGTAGCAAATCCTGTGAATGAACAAATACCAAATGATCATCGTCAGGGAAGTGAGGGCATTGTCTAAGGAAAAAAATTGTAATTCGTAGCTGACCTAATCCTCTTTTCTCTCTCCCAGATAAACCATCTGTTCTGGAATTCAGATAGGACTTCATACAGAGTTAAGAAAGCTCAACTAAGTACACAGATTCCCAGGATCTTACCCTAAAAACCTTTATAGCAGGAAAGACTTTAGAGCACAACGTACCAATATATTTGCATGTTTGAGATCACAGGCTGAAATGGTTCTTGGTAATATAATAATATCTATTGTATTTTACTCGAGTTCTGAATATATGAGTTAACTGTCACCAACTTTGTCCCAAATAACATAGAATGCATGAGCCTGCGTTGCATACAGTAGATATTAACCCTATGTTACCCCTTGCCAGGGTGCCACTGGACCAGCAGCCACTGACAAGGTTAAGCTGTTTAGAGTAGGTGAGGAGATTACACAGTTTATTATCCACATCTCTCTCTCTCTCTCTCTCTCTCTCTCTCTCCCTCTCTCGCCCTACATCGCCCCCACACACACCCTCCCCCAGGCCGGCCGCATGGGGCCACTCCGAAATTTAATACCATGTCTACAACAAGATAAGGCTTTCATATGGACAGATTAACAATATGCCCATTGTGCGTTGCCCCCGTGCAGTCTTTCAAGCAGGCAGACACAGACAGCCCACGCATTAAAACTTGGGAGTCTACATGTGCAGTGTGAACTCTACCAGAAGAAAAATGTATATATATATTTAGAAGGATGCAGTGCAGAAGCAAAAGGTGGAAGCTATGTGAAAGAGGGGGAGAGGCATTAAAAGATGAGGGACAGCCAAACAGGAAGGACATTGGGAATAGAGAGAAGGAGAGGAAGAGGGAGAGAAAGGAATTCAGCCACCTCAGATTGTCTGGCACTGCTGGGTCAAGAGCAGCATACTTCCCCAGTAACAGGAGACTGGGGAAGGCATGTCAGCGGCCAAATTGCCCCTCAAACCCACTGACAAGGATTGTCAGCGGAGTGGGGAGAGGGACGCTTTCTGGCCTGCTCTCATGCCAGGGTTAATCACTAGCAATTACAGAGAGGAGGAGCAATCAAAAGCCAGCGGTGGCGCGGCACTGGAGTGTGTGCGGCCTGTGGGACACGGGTGTCATAAGACGCTGACACTCAAACCAACCATTTTTTGGAAATGCTGGAAAAGCTCGCGTTTAGGTTTCAATGCAGGACGACCAGTTTTTTATGCGTCTGCTTGAAAGTGGAATGAAACGTTGAGGGAGTGGTGTACGGGAGTAGGAGGATTACGCGGGTGGGAACAGACCCTGGGGTCCTGAGCACCTGGTGTCAGACCATGTCAGAGGTCAGGGGGTCAAAAATGCAAAGTGTGAGCTGTGAACGTAGGCGAGTGATGATGGGGAAAAGTTACAGATGGAGATACACAGCCATAATGTTCATTTTCAGTTTTTAGGGTTGTAGATTAGATTAGATATTCAAAAATGGCTGGAAATAATGGTATTGCTTTACACGTTCCACTTATTTATTTACTTTTTTTAAATTAATAATTAAAGTTGCATCAGTTTTTTATTTGGAGTTTCTTATCAAAAGTTAACTTTGTGTAGTTTTGCTTTTCCTGGATACCTTTTTAGTTATCTGTGTTATAACTATGGGCTGAATAGACAAAGATGAATATTTTCCACGCTCTCTTTAGTTTTAACATGATAGATGAACAGATATATGTGATATTTAAATTTCCAGGTGATGAAGAGGCAGCGTCACTGTGAATCCCACCAACAAGGCAGTCGCAGACCGTCTGTATTCACATGGTGACAGTTGACAGCTGTTTTTTCCTTTAATAAGATTAGGCTAAAGAAATTAGTTGTGCACTCTTTAATCTGCCATTTAACAGAGGGGGCCACCTGGGGCCTGCCTTATCCCATCCGCTCTGAATGGCTAATCGGAGATGGTTTGATTCACACAGGGCTCATCCCTCATCCCGCAGCACTTCTCTGCACTTGCATCTCTACAAGACAATAAATGGATCGTTCCCAAGTCAACAGAAAACATGGTTGTTGTCGTATTTTAGGAGCTTCAGTGGTCATTTGCAGGTCATTTTATCAGACAATGTTGGCTTAAAAATGTTGTAGAATGTCCTCACATAAGCTCCCGAGTTACCGTAACCACACACAGAGGTTCTACAACGTAGAAGGTTTCAATGCTCATCACATGTGACAATAGATGTCCTATTTCTTGCTGTGGAAGTTTTGTTTTGATGGGTAGAAACTGGTGGATTTGGATTCTCCTGATGGCGTTAACGTGCTCATTTCAATTCACATTTGAACCATATTTACTCACTTGAAAAAATATTTTGAGAACTGTCGCATTAGATATTTGCAACCTCTGTTACGTTAAAAACCAAGTAAGAAATCAGCCATCGGCAGCATGGGTCACATTTAGACTGATACTCCTGCATGTAAAGTGCATTGACTAGATCTTGATTCCTTAATGTGGTAAATTTATGTCTATTACATGTTAAATGATAAAAGAGATTACAAATTATTATGTGTCGCCCACTATATTTCAGACAGTGGAACATTACTGCACTCGTTGCCAGTGTAGGAAAGTGCTGTCACCCTCATGTGCTCTCAGAAGGGGTCTCTGCCTGTTGGTTAATGTGGTTTCCCTGCAGCGGGAGCTGGAGTAGGCTGGTCGGGGAGAAATCAGCTTCGGCGCAGTTGCACAAACGAGCCATTTACTGGGAGAGTCAATCAGGCAGCCCCGGGTCTGGGCCACTGCCCAGAAAGCACAGTTTGGAGGGAGTTTCACCTTACCCTTGTGCACCGGCTGAAAGGAGCCAGTATTATCACTGTACAGCACTCACCCTGTCACCTCCGCTTTCTTTTTCTCTGCCTCTTCCAGCTGCTCTTTCGCCTCCTGTCATCTCCGTCCTCCACTTCTACCACAAATGTTAATCTTTACCCCTCTCGGCTATATTCTTCTCTGGTCCTCCTCTTCCTCTTCTGTTCTGCTGTGCTCCGTACACAGTCTCCAAATCAACAGATTGCCATCAGGAGGCTGTGATCTGAGAGAAATGTCATATTGTCTCCTGCTATCGGCCGTGCGCCCCTCAAATCGGTTGTGACAGTTTTCTATTACATTGTTTACCCGCCTGAGGGCAAGAGGCCGTAGTCCTTTAACCACATTCAAATCCGCTTGATCTGGAGAGACCAGAAGTCTGCATGGACGGGCTTCTTCAGGCGGGCACACGTGGTTTATAATGTCGACTGTTATTCCAGTGGGGATTGGTTTGAGAACGAGGACCACATGGAGACAGTTAGCGTGGATGTTGAGATGTTTATGACAAGGAATAAACAGGGGCTACTTTAAAATATCACAAATCTGAGTCGCTCGAGTTTCTGGTGGATTTTACGTTAAATTTTTTGTTGAACACATTCTGTTTGTATGGCAACTGGAGGCACAGTTACAAAAAAAAACGATATTCTGACAAAACCACCTCTTTCTTAATTTCACACCTTCCTTTTGGGTGATTTTTTTCTCGGAAAATCAAATACATACTGTACTAACAGACTAAATAACATTTGGGGTTTCTGAAATAATATTCCTGAAGAATATATACTTTACATTGCTCTCTACTCAATCTGAATTACAGACGCAAACATCGCTGCATTGCAACAACACAGCAGAAGTAACAATGCTGAGCTTTCTTCTTTGTGCAGCAACAATGTCTTACTGCTTCTTATCTCTGTGGACAGGTCATCGGGTCAGACGGATAAGATTGTCGGAAACATGGCGGAATCTCCGCAAGTTTCTTACAGCTGTCTTCCTGAGTCCATTCTCAGACTGCAAGTGTACGTAGATGCTTTTCTCTTTTTTTTTTTAGGTTAAGAAAAATAAGTTGTTTCTTGACAATGCTGACTTGGCCCGTGGAAATGAAACAGGTCGCAGATTGTTTTAACTGTTCCTTCATTCCATATTAAGGATGCTGAGCTTGTCCCCTTTCTTTTTTCACTTAAATTGCTTTGAGAAGGTTTTTTCTTTGCAGCCACCAAACAGCAGGAATAAGATTATCCTGTTAACATGCTCTTTATTGTCTCACAATTACTGAAAGCCCATGAATGATAAAAGCGCTGTGGTACTTAAGCCAATAGATGTATTATTCTAATAGCTCATTTTGTTCTCTTAAATATTTACTAAATTATTTTCCCTTTAAGTCACTGTGTGTTAAGAATACAGGTGAAGAAATAGCCTCCATGGCTGCTGGTGACCTGCCGGAGGCAAAGTGTTTGGGTGAAATCTCCAGAGCCTGGCAATTAGTTAATTGAAAAGTTATGTACTTGGAATGAATAATTAAAAACTCTGGAAATAGTAAAACATTCAGAGGCATAAAAGGAGTCTCCTCAGTAATATGGAGAGAACATGAAATAGGCACAATGTGTGGCTGAAGACACGCTTTTTAGGTGATTTTTTGATTTCATGAATTGATTTTTGAGCCGCATAAAGATATATGAAAGCTGTGTGTGTCTGAAGCTTCTCTGTCTAAAACAAGGCAGACATTATTTCCTGAAAAGAGCATTGAGCTTTAACCCCTCTACAGATGGTAGTGATGACTGCAGAAATGCTCTGTTTTCTATGATAATTTGTTACATACTGCAATAATGTGTTATTTTTAAAGCCTATCTCTCGATCGAAAGACAGCAGTGATGTTGAATTTGTCACATTTTCATGAAAACGGAACCATGCAGACTAAACATTGTAGACTTGTCAAAATCATTCTCAAGCACACGACACATGTGGTTTGAGTTGAGAACACTCAGACGGCTTTGACCGTTTCACTTCTGGTCCGTGCGACCACTGACTTTAACTTCCCAGTAGGTCGAATATAACGGGTGTACTGACTGCATACGCCAACGGAATAACTTGTACTGCACCATTTGCATTAACAGAAATATGATGAAGGTAAACTTTTTAACTCTACAAGCAATATTTCAACTTTATAAAATGAAATGAGTAAACAACGCATTTCAGTGTTGTTTTTTTTACCAACTTATAACCAAAGCTGATACAGTACGATTCTAATTTAAATTTTTAACCTATTTTGCAGTTCTTCCACTGTCCTGGGACACAAACTCATTCATCAAAACATCAGCGAGTTTCGTATTGTTGGATTTTTTTAGAGTAAATACACAACAAGACCTAAGTTGCGTCAACCTGTGAACAACCCTTCACAATTATTTTGCTAAATAAACTTTCTTCGATCTACTCTCCTTGTCTATATGGTGCATTTTCTTTGTCTCAAATCCACGAAAATTGCTTCACTTCCTGTCTTTCCTTCACAGACTTTCACGTCTGACTGAAATTCTTCAACCACGTGATCTTCTGCCTTGTCCTGTTGAAACATTTGAGGTTTAATTCTGGGACCTGGTGGTTTCTCATTGTAAAGCTCTGCTAGTTAGCACAGCGTTTGGCCGTGGTTATCGCAACAGGGCTGACACGACCTGCAGGGCTCCTCTACACCTCGCTGCAAACGCTGCAAACGCTTCCGACACTTCTCACTTGCCTGCGTTTGGCACCCGACCAAAAAGCATCTGTCATCGTAAGTTCCATTGACCAACTTTAGCCCAGAGCTGATGAATAATATAGAGACATAGGCTATTATTCATGGAGCAAGGCTGCCACAATCTCTTTTGAGACCAATCCTCTTCAAGAAAGTAACATTATTTTGACATTTATTTCATTCAAGTTTCGACCACCGAAAGCACATATCGAAAACCGAAGAAGAAAATTGATTGATTTTCTTGTACTGTAAAACTAACCGTTTAAAAGTGTTCTTTGTTTTTTGTTGTGTAACACCAAACACCTCCGCGTCTCATCATTCCTTCCAAGCGCTCTGCGTCTCTCAACAGGCTTCCTTCCCCCTGTAGTGACGGATGAATCCGCCCTGTGCCGGGTCCTCCCTGCTCTGACGAGACCGATCACTTGCTGTGGCAGCAGGAGCTTCACTTTAGTTGGCCCTCTTTTCTGTTCGCTATGTGGCAGAGTGCTGTGTTGGCCCCCGGCCCGTTTGGAGCTGGACGGCTCTGGACTTACAACAGGCAAAGGGTTCCATGACTGAGCTGTATTTACAGAAGACATGTTGATGGTCTGCAAGCAGATACATCATTTGTATGAATAACTTGCTGATAGATAGCGTTTAATATTTATAAGGCTTTTAATTGAGCCCACTTGTCACTGGGCGCTGGCAGGAGCAGAGACTGTTGGTCGTGCCCTGTGGGGGAAATGATCATAAGACGCTATTAGGTAACTCAATGATATAGCCATTGTCTCTCTTAAAATGCTACAATTAAGTAATTGTCTACTCTTTGTTCATTAAAATTTGTTCAGAGATCAAATTGTTCTCTATTTAATGGACTGTGCAAAGGTCAAGCATCCATTATTTGAGAGGGTAAAATAGAGGATTTTATGTTCCGCTCTAATGCACAATAAACAAAATGCAGCGGATCGGCTGCTTTCAGCGGCGATGTGACTCATCGCTCAGTCAGTGCAGTCGGAACAGAGACCGCTTGAGTCTTCTTCCCCGCTCAATGGCTGCAAAGATTTCTGCTTATTTCATTCAAACAATGTCACTATTTGTTAAGATCTTACTCAAAAAGACTCTAACTGTATTCAAAATGTAACTTGTAAAGTTTATATTTTAACTTTAAGTTATAATTGCAGTATTGCAGTTACTGACGCGTTACAGCACTGAGCAGGTGCATGCAGCTGCTTAGATTAAAATGATAGTATCTGTTGCTACAGCACTGAAAAACCAAGGAAATGTGTCATATTTACTTATTTCAGATCAGAATATTAAGTAACCACCATGTAGTATGTAAAAATGCCTTAAAGATTTGAGGAGTTGTGCATTTCGAAATAAGATAGCTCTCTGAAACTGATGTCTGGATTTGTGCAAAGCAAAGTGCTCTGACCTGGAGTGCTTAAGGTCTAGTATGACTGCAGGTAAATGCGCCGTGTTCTGTTCAGCCCAGTCAAACACTGACAAACTGACAATAGATGCCTTAGTGGAGCCATTTAGGAGAAGAATGTCATAACAACGAGCTTAAGTCCAAGTGACATGTGACACACTAGGGAGGTAGTGGGCGGTTTAAAATTGTAATTACTGATATATGAAAAGTCTGCACTGACTGACAGCTCCAACAAAGACGTGAAAGAGGAGTGCGCTATTTTTGGAAGTGGGAACGACCGAGAAGGCTGTTTTAAATGCTCTCAGCGGCAGAAATCGAATGCCGCTTCGGCTTCCCAAAATGACCGGCAAAAGATTGGTCACACTTGGGGGTCTAGTGATGGACAGCTTTCTCTGCAGGACATCCTTTGAGAGAAGTGGGCCGCAGACCCTCTGGGGTGGACATACCTGAGCCACTCAGACAAGGTGAGACGGATCCCTGCACCAGTTCCTCCCGGGGCTCAGCGAGCTCCACAGAAGCAGACCCGGTGACAGAGTAATGGGCCAATTACCGGTGATTTGTACTGCAGTGGGTGGGGAGGGAATGTTCTCTGGACCTGTCATTGTGCCAGACAAATTTGTGATATCACAATAATGCATTGTCATGGTGGGCTTTTCCCTTAAAGCTCAATGTATTGCATTTCAGCCAAGCTATTGTGGGCAGACATTTTTTCATACACCTTTCAGAATCTTTCCTTCTCCTTTCTTCTGGGCTGTTGTGTTTATTCATTTTGCTTAATAATATATAATATATATATATATAAACCGTAATGATATTTTGTTTTAATTGCAGTGGACTGTATTCAACTTTACAGTACCCTTTAAAAAAATAGAGCTTTGTAAATTGCAGTGAGGAGTAGCTCTCTAGAAATACAAAGACATGAGATTTTAGCAAAACAGAATAAATAATAATAATACAGATTCATAATGAATTCTGGTAAGAAACACAGATCAGTTAGTTTGTCTGGTCAATAGCACGTTCCACTTAGGAAATTCAATGATAAATCAATACAATAGAAACTGTACCAGCACCTTGACGTGACTCACATGCATGTGACTGATTCCTGTCTGTAACAGGGCCCGCCCTGACTGTGTGCTTCAGCCAGTGCCCATGACAACCCCAGCTGTTGTGCTCTAATGACAGCCAGCTGTTTGATCGGCTGCGGTCGTGTCACTGAATATGTGTGAGAAACCTGCCGTTTGTTCCCTCGCTCATTTCGCAGTCTCACCGAAGCCGCAGCCAGCAAATGTAACCTATAGTTGTGGATGATATGAGAGCGTTTAATGTCTGGAAATACTCTGTTGTGCATTTACATAAGATTTAGAACCCTTGCCCCCTGGTGTGCATCTGTCCTTAAAACGTTACCTTTTACACAGAGGCACACTCGTCTTTAGTGCTGTCTCAGAAGAGTACATCAAGAAGTGACCCGTGGCCCTCGAGGACACCTAATGGTGGCTCTCCCGTCCCGTCTGACAGCCATGACCCTCCGGTGTCCAAGACAGGCATTGATTTTAGAAGTGGGAGATAGGAATGAGCCTCCCTCACTCCTTCCTGCTTCCTCCCTGGTTTTCCAGCGGAGGGGAGAGTCGCACAGCAGCATTGGCTGACGCACAATAGCAGGTCATCCACGCTCAGGTGTCTCGGGGCAGAATTAAGTGTGACCGGGCGACCCCCACGCTCAATCACTCCCTTACACCCTTATACAGGCCTTCATCCTGTGCCAACCTGCGCCCCGCCACTGAGTAAGAGATACCTGCGCGTGGTATTTATCAGAGGAATGTCTCATTGGGGGCGGAAAGTGGCGCGAATGTGTAGCGAAGGTGTTTGCTGACTCATTATGAATCCTGAAAGGGGGTTAAGGTTGCAGATTTGTGTTTGTTTGTGTACCTGCTGTGAACAACTTTAACATTTAGAGCTGGCCATTGGAACCTAATCACATAATTACTTTATTAGAGATAATTGTGTCATGATTTTCCCACCTTGAATTCCTTACTTTCATCCGTGAACAAGGATTTCTTGTCAGGACTCAAACCCTGACTGGCTAGACCTCGCACTTTTAAACATTTCCTTTTCTGGCTTGGCTGACAGGCTGCCAGTGATTTTTTTCTCATTACAATTTGCAGAAGTTACTTTCTCACATCAATCACCTTTTGTGAAATCCTCATTAACAGAACATCAGTGCTAATGCAGCCGCTGTGCTAACACACACATTACAGGAGGCGATAACACATAGCACAGCGTATCCTCATCAACGTGCTTTTTAGTGATTCAGGGTGCTCATTAGCCTGTGCTGCATGTGCTAGAAATTGGGAAAATAATTCTTATTGTAGTGCTGAACTGTCACCAGGAAAGGATTTTTCCTCTTCGCTAATGAACGGGTGTGACCCGCGCTAATCCATCGTGAGGACAGACAAGGCATGCCGGGAGACAGCGCTGTCAGCCCAGCAGCCCAACTAAGTCAAACTGCTTGCTTTCATGTATTGACTTGAGATGTTCTTTTACTTCTTTTTTTTCAAGTAACGTGAATATGTGTAGTTTTTCATGTGCTCCAAGAACTTTAGGTGATGCTCTTAAGAAAAAGCTAAACGAGCTCCATCGTGAATAGTTCCATTTTTGTAGATGATGTTACAAGAGATAGGCACCCAACCAGGAACAAACAAACAGGAGGAACCAGAGCCGGGAGGTGGCTCATATATCCGTGTTTTAGCGTGATTATATCTGAGGTAATCCACTGTGATTCCCCCCCGCCTGCGTAATTCAGACTCCCCAGTAAAAAGCATGAAGGGACTAAAGTATGCTGCGCCGTCAGAGCAAATGGTCTGGTTAAGAAGTTCACAGAACAACTGACTAGAACATATACAACTCCTCTGACTAATGCTGCATACTGAAATTGTTATGTTGACAAAGCTAAACACATTAGAGTTTGTTGAACACTAAATTAGGTAAAAGAAATAACGGAGTGAGTCATGGAGGATTTCTTAATACTTTGTTTGATGAATTATTCCAGTTCCAGGGCCTCCTGCACTTCAAAAAATGATTTCTTTTTAAGTCTTTTTGCATCATCTTTATGTATTCTAAAAGGGTTATTGATGAAATAAAGGTTGAGGCCACCATTTATGTCATGTGTACACCAGAATTGTTTATTTTATTATTTGAGCAATTTAGTTAAAAATCTCAAAAAAAACAATCTTAGTTTTGGTCAAAGTCTCACACTTGACATGAAACTTGAAATGATTCAAGCACTGGGGAAATTGAACAGAACTTGACTTTGTTTTAATGCTGCATTGAAGTTGTACACACTCAGGCTATAAAGAACCTCCCATACTACAAAGAGGATTCACAATGTAAACACTGGCCTTTCTCCTGTATGCACGTTCACAGTGGACGTCTCAGGAGAGGAAGAGATAGAAGAAGGCTATCTGTGCTGTGCACTGTGTCATGTGTCAGTTTACATGTCCCTACATCCTTACTCAAACTTACTCCCGCTTTAATCTACCATGCTCCTGACCTACTGCTGTTCTGTCACCCTGACATGTTTAACAAATACTGTCAGGCCGCAGCAGGAGACACCAGAGGTGTTGTTGTCTGTCTGCACAGAAGGTGATGAATTATATGGGATTCAAGCTTTCTTATCAATACCTTCCAGCCTCAACCACCCCTGCCCTTCCCCCCCCCCCCCCCCCCCCCTCTTAGAAAACCCATAAATACAAGGACAGAAAAGCATAATTAGTACAGACATCATTTTTAATTGGAGTTATCATTGTGTTTTTCCCTTCCAGTTACTTCCCATTTAACCGTGGAGCAGATCAGGCTGTCAGCGGGGAGGGAGCCCGCCTCAGAGGTCTCCCCCTTCAATCAATCACCACAAAAGCAACAAAACACGCCTCTGTAAATATTTCAGTGGCTTCAGCAACCCGTCCAGGGTCCTGCTGCTCGCTGTCTGCCGAGTCGTCTGAGCGGGGCATTGTGTGTCCCACAGCAGACTGTTTTGAGTCGTGCTGCTGGACGTGGCTGGCCTGTTGTGGGGAGGCAGCGGTGCCTGCATGCATGCTGCAGCAGAACAGAGGATTAGAGTTGATGTTTCTCTGTTTCCAACTGGCAGCCGGGCATGCTCCGCCGCCTTGGCACGGCAAACACAATTTACATCATTTAGTTCTGCTCACTGCGGAGGGCCAATCTAGAGGGTTCTAAACAGAGTCGAGATTATTCATTAGGTTAGGGAAAACGCTTTGTTTTTGACCACTAACTGCTCCATGGCGAACAAAGAAAAGCTGTGTTTGTTCAAGAGGCTACATTTAATTAACTTAGTTTGGTCACAGTTGCCGTTATGCCAAACACAGTTAACCACTTGTTTCTCTCAGTCTGTTTCTTTGTACGCTAGCGGCTTTATGGTTTTTCAGTCTGTTGAGCAGAGTTGTTCGCAGTGCAGGATGATTGCCATAATAAATGGGAAACTGGATTTGCCCTTGATATGAGCCACGTCCCTCGGTGCTTCCCTGGGCCGGTCTTCAGGGAGCGCTTTCCAATAAGAGTAATGTCCCCCCTGTGTGCACGGCCACCATTCAACAATTTACGGGCAGATTACAGTTTCTAATAAAAAATTGTGCCGTCTTAATTAAAGAATCTGCTCCCCATTTTCATAGTTCAGTCCCCTCCCACCACGCCTATCCAATTTAATTATTCTGATGTACATAATTAGCATGAGCTGGCCATTGTTCGCCTCATTTGCATATTATATTGGATAATTGAATGAGAGTGGTTGATGATTAAATTAGGGTGAATGACAGATGATTCAGCTCGCCGCGTGGAAGAGTTAACAGAATGAGCAGACTGGGAATACGACATGTGCCTTTTGAATATTTATACCTTCCACCGTGGTCACCCCCAGCAGACGCACTCTGCTAATTTAAAAAAATGTGCGGCGGCTAAACTGGGCTGCTTGCATCTCGCAGGACGCTGTTTCTTTCTAGCCTCTCCCTGGCTGCTCCTCGGTGGTCACTACTGGGGTTAAAAAGCAATGGTGTGATGTTGAGCACGTGGGAAACACTTTTCCAAATGTTCTAAATGTCTTACACGTTTAAAAGATTGATAAGACAAATGAGACTAGTGTGGGCAAATTAATTTCCAGGCACTTGTAAGGTAAACACAGACTGCTGGTGCCTGCCTGCCACGTTATGGACAGCCTGGACTCGGCCCAGGAAAGCTGTGTTTTTGCTGAAGACGCGTGGAACAAAAAGTTCATCTGTGAAAGAAAGCTATAGGCAACAATTTACTTTAAATAGTTTTTCATAAAAATTATTCAAATACATTACTTTTTACTTTCGTTAGATTTGAAATATACTTTGTAGCTAATCTTTATCCACTATCAATCCACTTGAAGATTGCCAATCTGGAAATAATACACAAGCATATACAAGGTTTTTTTGTTTTTTGAATTCCTTTTTTGAAAATTTTGAAAACCCATAGTTAAACATTTATTCCATAATATTGTTAATGTTTTTTAAAGACCAAACTTTACCAACAGTTAAAAACCTCTAGATTTACCCCGTTCCCTGGAATTTATCCATGCGAGGTTCGGTCAGCACGAATGTTTGGAGGGAATATTTGGAACAGCTTTAGCCTTTCACATGCTAATGTAAGCACTGGCGGCACAAGAAAGCTGGGCTGACCCAGGGGCCACACAGTGACACAGTCTGCTGATTCAGTGCCGGCAGCCCGGCTTTGTTTATGTGTGTGCCCGAGAAATAATGCACGTCATAAAAAGGAGAACTTTGAAGGGGAACCTCTACGCTGGATGATAAATGCCCCCTGCTCTTCGGAAATAAATAACTCTTCACAATAGTACAAGAGCCATTTGGGGAGTGACTTATACATCGTCCTTTCCACAATAACATTGGGCTGCGTTTGAAACACTGGTGTTCCTCACATAGGGGATCATCCTCGAGGAGGTCTTTTCTGATATGGAAACAAACTGCATCACTTTTTCATTGGGATATTTCAAAGGAAAATGTGATACTTGTGACTTAGAATTTTAAAAAAAATAAAAGGCAGCAAATTTTTTTGCCCCGAATGACATCACGAGGTCTCCTGTGGGCATAAAACCAGCTTATACGGAGGAGGCACGCTTCAATGCTTTACACACGTCAAGCTTGTGTTTGTCTTTGTCTCCCACATACCTTGTAAAATGTACTCTGTTCTCTTTGTTATATGACACATCAGTACACAAAGCGTCGTCACATTGTCTGCCCAGAGTCACTTCAGGGGGCAGAGGAATTTACACAGTCTGTGGATCTGTCAGTAGGTGGTATAGGAAACGGTAAAGATAAGTCCCTGCAGCAGCTTAAGTCTAGCTTCCTTTTACCAAGAGCCTTCGGTATCTTTCAGATCTCCCAGATTCTGCCCTCGCTCTTATCAGAAACCCGACCACAGCCGCTTACAGTGTGAAGAGAAAGATGTGAGTGTGGGGAAAATCTTGCAAAGGGCTGACGTGTGTCAAGTTGTCCATTGTTTAATAGATCTCAGGTGTCAGTGTAAATGATGTTCATGGTGTAGAGACAAGGAACTGAAGCCATTCAATCACGTCTTTCCTTCCTTTGAAACGTTATGGAAGAAAGTCAATCGCTGTAAGAGAGTTTTATTCTTCTTCGTAAACTGTTTTATACTTCCACTGGATAACTGAAAGAAAGCTTTGATTCTGAGAATATGGTTTTAAATGCTTCAAGTTGTGCCTTGTTTCCTTGCACTCACTTATACAGAATTTACTTTTTGTAATGACTAATTCCCTTGGTTTTGCTCTTCCGAGTTGAGAGCACATCCATTGTTTTTTTTAGAAACCTTCAAATGTTATTTAGTGGAAGGAATGCTTGAAAGGAGATTATGTATCTTCACTAAAGAAGTAAAAACCTCTTGAAAACAGCCTTATCAAATCAGATGACAGTAAACAATTCTAGTGAAAAGTTTATAAAAGACGCAGCAATCTGAATATTCACCAGCATTTATATTTGGCATTCTATCAAAACTCTTATTGGGTTTGCTTGGTTATGTTTTGCAACTGTTTTGGATCAATCTGATGATTGTGGGCGATGCATTTTAGAAACGTTTTTTGGTTATATTAATTGAAATTCCCTTTAGACCCATCTGATTTATTTGATCAACAAATCAAACGCTCCATAGCTGCCTGGCTGCCAGCTCTCTTTCTGCCTGTGAATCGTCAACAGAGTCTTCCACAAGATGCTCGCTCAACAGCTGTGAGTGACCATGTTTGTTGTTTACCCTCCAGACGATCATTTGGGTCCAACGTGCATCAAATGTCATAGCAATAATTCCACATGTTGTTGAGACATATGAACTGCATTCGGATTGATCTGTTCATAGTATTCCATCCAGCGGTTTATTTGACATATTTTGAGTATCTTACAATTCTACATAAAAGTGGCCGTGCTGTTAGCTTGCTACACCACGTCATTAATATTCATCAACGTCAAAGGGGAGTTTTTTATAATTCCCTATATGTGTGTTGCATGGGGTTTACTTCAGCCGCCCCCAGTAAACCAGGCACATTGTGGCTCTTCAGTGCGTCTATGCATGAAACCTCTTTCAATAAAATTTGCAAAGAGCCAGCAGGCTGAGAGTCCGACAGCAGCCGGGACAGAACCATCCTGTCTCCTGGAGCAACACAGCACCGCTCCAGATCCAACCCTCCTGGCCCTGCCCAGCGATCCGCTCTTGCTTTATGTCTTTTCCTGCAGCGAGCACTTGACGAAGGACAATTTGTTTGGATGTTTAATGCTGCGGCACAGGCTGGTGGAGGATTACACGAGATGGTCCAATGATTTGTGGCGGCCGGTAGTGGGTTGGAGTAAGTATGTGTGGTAGCGCTTGTGAGGAAGAGTGTGTGTGTGTGCGTCCAGTGAGTGTTTTTTGTGCGTGTGTGTGTGTGTTCGGTTCCAGGTCCTCGCTCTAATACAGACGTCAGTTGTCTTCCAACTTGCTTCCTCAATACTTTATGACAAGTGTCCCTGTGCTGCTGCGGCAAGACATTTCTGAAATGTTTGTCCTTATTTTTCAAATCATACCATTCGTTGCTTGCTGAAAGAGGGGTCATCTCTGAATTCCATTGTTTCAGGATTTATGAAACCTTCACTTGGCGAGTCTTCTTTATACGTTTTGGCAGCCAGGAGAATCATTGACTTAACCTGTGAGGCTTCACACACTGAAACCTGCTACTGTGAGCTTCCCCAGATCTCACATTGACAGATTTAACTGACACAAGCAAGAGGCCGCATGGAGAGCAATGGAGGCGTTTTGACCGATTTTTATCTCCTACTGAAATCTGGATGTTGATGTAGTTTTTTTTCCATTGCCCTGCTACCATTTATTTATTCATATCTCAGATTCAAACAGAGGCTGAACATTTTTTTTCTTTTATGTTCCGCTAACAGCTGTGTCATCCACATGACCCGAGAGTCTCTCTGCCTCATCCTTTGACATCGGCCGATAAATTCTACTGAAATATTTAGTGTTTATCCTCTTTCAGTATCAGTGTTCCTTTTAAATGTTGCCCAGTGCTTGGGAAGATGAACCTCAGTGTACTTTCATCCTCGAGAGAGCAAAGAGATCAACAGTGAGATCTCAACCGTTGCCCAAAACATCTTGCGACAAGCCCTTCATTTGATCCATTCGAGGCCCCTTTGAACGCTGCTGTAGAACGAGGTCCTGAAGGGCTTCACCCTCAGATGATAAAATAAAGTGAATTATTGGTTTGTTTGTCATGCTCTTAAAACCTAAAGTGCATTATTAAACAGAGAGCACATTAAAAGGGCAGTATTGTTAAAAGTGTTTTAAAAATCTTGTAAATCCCCGTAATTTATGTCACTGTGGTCGAAGCGGCTCACCCGAGCCTTCTGGTTTTAATTTGACTACCTGCGATGCTGCCTTCTTCCTCGCAGACATGATCTGACCGACGTGACCCCCTCGATGGGGCAACACCGCGGCAGCCTCAAAGTTAGAGACTCCAGTCAAAAAGCCAAATGCAAATATTTGCATCAAGGAGGTAGGAAAGAACTGGTCCGTATTCCTGCAGTAGCTGGTGTTATTTACCTTTCAGCACGGCTGAAGTAGATTTATTTTTTACGTTTTCTCTTGAAAAAGAATGACAAACATTCAAAGGAACGGTCTGCAAACAGACAATTTTTTTTAATCAAATGTCATTGATGCAAAGTTTTGAGCGGTTTCTACCAAGCAAACATCGTTGAAAATAAGAAGCAGGATGGACGCGGACTCAAAGAGACGGCTCTGACTACAATTATGAGATGACATGATAGAAGACAAAGACCCATTTTCCCCGAGAGCCCACGGCTACGATACCAGTTCTGTTTTGAGCTTAATGTGAATGTCTTATTTAGTCATGAAATCTCTATAGCGCCTGTCATTTACATCTTTAACTTTGAATTTTCCCCGTCTACAAACTCCTGTACTGAGCTGTATCAATATAAAAATGTGCTTTTGTAGTCACATTCCACAAAATCATACCTCAACATTGCTGTCTTTAACGCACGCGAGCCGCAGAAAGCCTTAAAAAAAAATTTTAAAAAAGAACTTCAACACGTTCAACAGTGAGGCGTCACAGTCGATTATTATGAAGCCTCAACAGTGACCAGGGCTCGTCTGGGCCGCTGCCTGGGACCGGAGACCTGCTGCAGCCTCGAGGGACTCAACAATGGGTCAGAGCCCTCTTCTTTGTGCGGTTGCCCTCCTTAATCAAACTAGCCAGAGGAGTGATTGGATTTTAATTCTGCTGGGCCCACCGTAATGGTGTGACGGACGGGGACTGGTGAATTGGAGCAAGATGTCAGCCCCTCGGAGGCCTCCATTAATGATATTGCTTCATCTCTTAAAGTGGCAGAAGCGCCGTGGGACGAGGGGGATCGGAGCGGTCGGCGGGCTCGGCCCTCCCTTTCCCCTTTTTCTGTTTGACTCTCTTTATCTCTGACTGACTCTGGGCCATTTGTGTTGCTCTTTGTGTGTCTCTGTGTTGTGGTGCATTTTGGGAGCTGGTCACTGTATGTGTGCGGTTCCAGACTGGACACAATGGGATTAGTGTCTCGTTGAGGAGGGTTTGCTTCGTTTTTGAACCCACAATTGAAAGTTAACCTGGACATTTACGATGTCTACATGAAACTTTCTCTACACATAAAAAGACAGAAATGATGTATAATCCACTCATGGATAATTCGATTTAACTCTATTTTTCAACAGATACTACTCAACAATTTGCTTCTGAGAATTAGGAATGAAAGCACTCAATACAAACTCAAAGCCAATTTCTCTGATCGTGTGAGGATTCCACTCTTTTGACTTACTCCTGACAAGAACACTATATCAAGTGCATTCACGTTTCAGTTTGTGCCCCGCGTGCTGTAATTAAAGTCGGCCTCCGTTCCATCCTAACTCATGAGTCACAAGGTTAATTGAACTTTAGCACTAAATCTAAAACACAAAGACTTCCTTAAAACATTCTTGAACTCCTGAACTGACACTTATATGAACCTGATGAACGCCAGAGTGTCTCACTGAAACCTTTTGATGCCGTTTCACATCTCAAGTGACTCACACTCGCCGCCTCGTTGTTTGCTTCCCGTGACATGCGTTTGTCTTCCTCTTTGGGGAAAATCACAGTTTTGGTCTTGTCAAAGTACAGGTGGACCTTCGTCGTGTTTTATAGCGAGTCATTGTCGAGTGGGGCGGCTCCAGCCTTCCTTTTCTTCCCCTAATGGCCGTTGGTGTGTTGTTTTCGCAGCAGATTTATGCGTGGGTGGGGCGCTGTGATTTACGGAGCTCTGACACTGTCTCAGCAGCGGGACCAGGGAGGCTGATTGTGGCTCTCTGTGTGTTCCAGGTGAGCCTGAGGTCTGCTCACCATCCCTCCACACACACACACACACACACACACACACACAGCGTGAGCAACAGGCCCAGAAACTATTTAGTGCTCGTATGTGGACACACAGATACTTTGATACACACTAATTATATAGCAAGGGAGCCGCTGCTGTTGCAACTTCCTCTGGTTCAAATGAATACAGTAGATGGCATCTTTATCTGTCATTATGTATCATTCTAAAAGAAAGAAAAAAAGCTTTTTGGCTGCACAGCAAACTTCACCTTCTTCTTCTTCATCTTTCGACATCTCAAAAAAGGGTGGATTTTTATTTTTCAATCGATATTTGTTGTTTTTTTTAATGCAGCTTTCTGAAATACCTCCACCCCTGATGGCCCGGGTGCTTTTAACAGTTTAGAGGATAATTTGTGGATATTTACTCATTGTGTCAGTTTCCCATAAAAGCAGTATTCATTTCCCAGGATCGATAGTACACAAGTATAGCGCCGCACTGCACGTAGATGTTGACGCTGCCCTTTCATTATCAGCGTGACCTAAGAGTAGAGAAGATTAAATTATTGTCATGTGGTAAATGGGCCATTACCCATCTGAGATAAATTGTCCTTAAATTTCCCATCAAAAAAACCTGACAGGAGGTGGACAAATCAATTTACACCATTTAATGACGTTGACATAGAGGTTAAAGTAAGTAATATGTGTTATTTAGGTTTATGCTAAATTCATGCCGCCACGTCAAATTCCTTGTATGTCTGACATATTATGGCAATAAATGTTTCCTGGTTCCTGATGCTGATTTTAACAGTCACACCATTTGCAATTTTGAATCGCTTTAATTCCTTTGGAGGAAACGTTATTGTTCCTATTGCCTGTTAGCATTTCTCTATGGAGACCTTCATCCCAGTCATTGTTGTGCCTCTGCCCAAGTGCAACTACCCCGTCCCCCCTCACTCCCCCCCGTCCCCTGCGCCCTTTTTTTCCTGCAGAAGTAAAAGCTCCCAGTTCAATCTCTGCATTAAGTCAGCCTGTCAGAAAGCTTCCCTGGAGAGTTTTTGGGCTTGAAGTTCGTCTCGGCAGTTCCTCTGCTGGTGGCCCCCACTGGAGGAGCAAGGTCACCGTGTGCTGAAACTTTCACAGAGCCTCCACGCAAATCCATACACACACATAGGCACATTTTAACACGCTGTTTGACGGTGATGCTAATTCAACAGTCCAAGGACAATTTCTACAATTGTTACAGGAGGGTTCAGAAGGTGTTGCAGACAAATTTGCGAGGAAGACAAATAACCGTTTGAAAGCAAATCGTTTTTGTTTATCTGTTTGTACAATTCTAATTCCCAATGAAATAAGATGCACTTGATCTGCAATACCATAATAAATATCCTGATGATGACAATAAAAGCTCCAATTGATGGGGTTCTCATATGAATTTGTACGATAGCCATCCATCATGTGGTAGATGGATGATGTGTGTGATTTTGTGGGTTAGAGACAAATGTATTAAGTATACTTTAAAATAAATTAGATATGGAAAAAATAGATGCTTTTAGCAGGCTCTTTTCCTCCAGTGATATTTTTTGCACGTTAAGATACAATATTCACAAATATTACGTGAATTGTATTGTGGTTTGTTTACTTTTTCATAAAGAAATTGTGAGATCTCACAGATCCATGTATGCTTATTATTTTGTTACATTTCATGACTTTGTTTGAAGGTGATATAAAGAGAGAATATTACTACATGCAGCTCAGTTGATTAATGACAATTTTTTAAAATTCTGAAAATATTAAACTCAACGTTAATGTACAATGAACAATCTACTAAATTTCACTGAGAGGTGGTTATAATATTTAACCATCTTCAATAAGAATTCGGTAATGTAAAATGTAAGATACAGTCGCCAGTATAAATCTGTGACAGATTGTGACGATTATCATCTCTTAAACATTTTCAACAAAACAAACAGTGTCCTCTTTATGAGATCTATTACCCTGCAGGACTTGATAAACTGAGAGATTATGACCCTGACTTAACTACACCTTTAGTAATATGTTTTTATTTTAAATTGAAAGCCTGAGGGAGGCATGAAAATGTTCAGTCTTTAAATAAAATGATAGTATTAAATTGTTCTGCTAAAGATGAATTAATCTCTAAATATAATTTGGCCTGGTTGGTTAAAAGACAAACTAATGCATCCATGAACGCCTATAATCTGTCACATTTTAAATGATCATGAAATTGTAGGAAATACACATTGTAGTATCTCTGTGAGGGGGCGATATGTGGCACATAAATGATCCGCGTGTCTGTCAGTCAGTGACCGTTTAGTGACTCGTGCTCGCGACTCGTGCACTCCTCCCGAGGACGCGGGATGATCTAATTACGTCCACCCCTCCGCCAATTAGAGAATCACATCGCACCTTTAAATGGACTCGTCCGCTTAATCATTAATGATACGGTGTCTTTGCCTCCGACAGCGTCTGGTTGCATCGAGGCAACTTGACACACGCAGACAGTTCAGAGCTAATCCTTAATAATGGGCTCGTGTGGGGAGACGGAATTGTTACTTCGGTCCAAAAAACCTAAAACAAACTACATTAGAAGCACAAAATCGAGGTCTCTGTTTGCAAGTGACACCAGGTCAATATTGATTGAGAAGAGTGCGACTTTTAAAAAATGAGTCATGTCGTTCCTGCAGGCAGATCTGTGCGCGCGTGCATGTGTGTGTGTTTGCCGTGGATGGGGATTACTGGTGTTTGTTTTGGTTCTTGTTTAACGCACTGAGGGGAGACGCCCATCGACTTGATAAGGGATGTGCGGCCCACAGGTAGTAAGCGTCATTTTATGGACTCCATATCTGGTCTGCATGAGCAACACAGGCTAACATCACCTCAACTGAGCCAGTTCGTTAATGAGGCGTGCTGGGGGGTTTTGTTGTTGTTGGGGTAATTACTAAATGTGCTTTTTAATATTGTCTGCATTTTCTTGCCCTTTAATTTATTTTTCAGTGTTTCCTGAATTTTTATTTTTCACGTTGTAATGTCCTCACATTTTAGATATACTGAAAACAATTGAGAAGAAGGCATGAGAAGATTTTATTTTCATAAAAATGTGTGATATGTTTTAGTTAATTGTATGTGATCCGTGTGTGAATCGTTACGGGTGAGGGTGAGTGTGAGGGTGAGTGTGAGGGTGAGGCCCGCACGATGATCTCTCTGCAAGAAGACGGCTTCAGCTCGGCATTCTTGTCTGTAAACGCTATTGTTATTCTTCCCTTATCTCTGTTATCTTAATCAGATCGCATTGTTTGGTTATCTTATTTGAAATAGCTCAATTACAAATCTATTATCTGTCTTTTGTCATACAAACTTCCGATTAAGACACTATCAGTGTACTAGAAACAAAGGAATTGTTTTCACAATGAAAAACGTGCAAATATCAAAATACGCCCAGCATTAATTTAGTGAATCTTAGTTCAGTTTTTTTAAATACAGGGGGGGAAGCATGCACCAGAATCATGTCATTGAAAAGATTGTAAAGATTTAAGATTTAAATAAAAAATAATTATTTTCTTGACATCAAACACATCTTTTCCGTATTCTTACTTTTTATCCAAAAAAAAGAAAACCCGCAAAACTGCATCGAAGACAACGAAAGTCACCTCTGATCACCTCTCAAGTCCAACGAAATGAATCAAACAACGTGCGTCTCCCGCTCAATTAAAACAAAAGCGTCCACGTCTCGGCTCATTCAGCGCGAGCTGTCATCTCGGCACAACGCGATCCACTGAAAGAAAATAAACCAAGGGGGAGAAGTGACCCTTTACAGGCGTCTCTCTGCTCCCCTTTGGGCGAGTGTGTGTGTGTGTGTGTGTGTGTGTGTGTGTGTGTGTGTGTGTGTGTGTGTGTGTGTGTGTGTGTGTGTGTGTGTGTGTGTGTGTGTGTGTGTGTGTGTGTGTGTGTGGAGGGGGTGTTTAGTTAGTTTGTTGTGGCTTCAGTCAGTGTATCGCTTGCAGGTGATGCCAGGACTAGATAAGGGGTCGGAGATCCCTCCGCGCTGTCTAGACCAGCTTGTGACTCAACCAGACAAACCGGACTGTGAGCAATTTACTGCAGGGTAGTTTTTTCTTTCTTTTTGCCCCCGAGATGGTTAATGTACACTGTCCGCGTCCTGCTACGCAACCGGAGGAGAAACCGGCACAGATGAAGGTGGATAGGACAGATAGGACAACGCGGCCCGCGGGCTTCAATTGTGGCCGGACCGCTTCAACGAACCGGTCAAGCAACATTTTCAGTGCAACTGGAATGATTGTGTGTTTCACTTGTTTGTTTGTTTGTTTTTAAATGCCTCGAATTGAATCCTCAAATCGGCCACCACGACTGAATAAGATTTGTATTGGTTGCACGTTTTTCTTAAATTTGAAATGACTTGATGTTATGAGGAGTAACGGTCTGTTACCGCTTAAAATTGTCCCTATAAGAGCAACAAAATGTAATTATGTCTTACGTTTCCAATGAAAAATGGAGAGTTCTTGCTAAATTCATTGAATTTTCAAATAAATTAAATTACTGGCCTACAATATTGGCTTGCAAATGCAAAAGTAATCAAGTTTTTTACAAAACAGCACTTGCACAAATATTGATCATCAAGACATGTTATGTATTCAGCTTGTTTTTTTTATTGTTTTTTTTATCAGTTAATGATCCCTTTACGAATTGCTTACCTAACAATAAATAATATAACAATAATTTACTTTTTGGTCAAGAAGCTCAAACAACCTGCCCTTAAGATAAAGTATTTTACAACACAAATAATTAGCAGATTATCATGCTCTGACCTTTAGACACGGAGTCAACGGGACTCGACAACGCAATAAAATGTATCAAAAAAAGGCTCATGTTGACGAAACAAGACACAATATCACAAGGAAGTCGCAGAATGTCCATCTTTTTCGACACGTAAAAGGTTCCAAATTTGTTTTGAGGGGAGGTTTGTTTAATCCATCCGGAGGTCTTCTGTACATCTCTCTCCATATCAAGTCATGCACGAATTGTTCTGCTTAGTTTTTGTCAATGAAAGCTCCATAAAAAAAAATCTTGGAGTCAATGGGGTCTATCCTGGTTCCATCCCTTCCGTGTAATGATATTTAAAAAGAAAACTCTCCTTTGCAGTTTGGGGCGATGTGGTGAACTGGTCACATGCAGGGGACCGGGATCATGCTGCACTTGTCCTTGCAAGACAGGGGGGGGAGACCGTCCGGTCTGAGGGGCCCAGTTTCACGTCTCCACCGGGCTGGGTACCATACTGTTGGGAGTGTCCGGTAACTGAGAGGACAAAGAAGTCACGTCGCTGCCCGAGGAGTTTCCGAGAGAGCCCGATTCAGAAAAAGACACCTGAAAAGACAGAAGCACACGTGTCAAAATATGCTAAATATTTTACTTTTATTTTGAAAATCACGTTATTAAAATCATTATAATTCAGCTGTGCTATCTTTGCTGACATGGAGACACACCATTGGCTTAACATAGATAGATAGATAGATAGATAGATAGATAGATAGATAGATAGATAGATAGATAGATAGATAGATAGATAGATAGATAGATAGATAGATAGATAGATAGATAGATAGATAGATAGATAGATAGATAGATATATGGATAGATCCAACTCAACTCACCAGTTGTTGGAAGGCCGGCTGGTCCAGGTCGCTCTGCAGGGCAAACTCACTGAGGGCTTTCCATGGAGGCTGGTAGGTCTGGACCTCCACTGGGTTTCCTTGCACAGAGCTTTCATGACGAATAGGACTCCCCGCCACAAGAGGCGTCCCCGTGAGGCCCTGCAGGTTCTGGTAAAATGATGGTAAAATCACAGCATCATTTGTCTGCGTCCTGAGAAAAGTGTCAATTTTGAAATTACTTAGGCCTCATGACAGATATACCAACCCATAATCTTCTATCAGAGAATGTAGAAGACCTTCCGTTTACTATAGTAAACTACAAACTATAGTTTCTAGTGACCTGGTTGCAAGGCAATGTAAATGAATAGGCCAAATAAAACGTAGTATTGTCACGGTTTTGGGAAGAAATCGTGACAATACCACGTTGGTCCAACGTAGCTACACATTTTGCTGTGAGACTGGGTAGCATATACATGTTCTTAAAAAAATACCTTTTCTCTAAATGAAAAGTGAGGTTTTCATGTACAATTTATGATACATGCTAACTTTGGAGAAAAAAAAACAACTTCCCCCACCAAAAACTTTCCCCTTTGGATGAATCAAAGATAGAACCATAATGCAAGAGGTGCGTCCAGCATGTGGAACCTTGCTGTTTGCAGAGGATATTTTTAACTTTCAGGTCAAGCAACTGAAGCCAAAGCAATTGATTAATTATTCATTGGCCTAAACTTTGAATAAAGAATAGCACTGGAGCCAAGTGGAGCAGTCATTTTATGTATGTAAACTAAGAACTGAGGTTTGGAAGTCAGTGATTCACATTAAGGAAAATGTGCTGCAAACATCCACAAAAACACAAACTTGTGTTTATTGGCTGGTATCAATCTGTCACCACACTTGGCATTCACTAATGAGGAATGCTGGCCGAAAAGAAGAAAAAACGTCTTGTAGAACTGAGTTCACATGGTTTAAAATAACAAGCAAAACACGTGAACAGACGAATGAATGACGGTAGTAATCGAATCGTCGAACTTACGAAGATGCTTACAGTCTTGTCACTGTGGTGCTGCTGCTGGAGCTGCTTCATCAAGATGGACCTCTTCTTGTCTTTGCAGCGCTTGTTCTGGAACCACACCCGGATCACCCGCGGGCTGAGGCCGGTCATCTCCACCAGCTGCTCCTTCATCAGCGCGTCCGGCCTCGGGTTCGCGTTGTAGCAGGTCCGCAACGTGTGCAGCTGCTTCTCGTTCAGCACCGTCCGGACCCGAGTCGTCTTCTCCGACTGCTTGTGGACGTGGTTCCGATGCGGGGCCTGCCGCACCGAGACCGGATCTGCTGAGCCCGGAGGGGAAGACGTCAGAAACGGGGGGTAAAAAAAAAGCCTTTCAAACTTTGAAAGAATGAATTATTTATATTATATTGTGTTATATATTAGATTCATGTTTAGTCAAATATTTAGTAGTTTTTCAAGAGCGGACAACAAATGTAATTTGAATTAAATCTATCAAAATCTATTTTGCATTGATATGACAACGAAATGTTTCCATTTAGACGTGAATGGGATTTGTGTTTGTTTCGAAAGCCTAAACATAAATTGGACGTAATTACATTTGTTTTAAACCTTACATTTGTAAATTAAAAACTCAAGTCTTGCATCGCTGTCTATTCTCAGCCTTAATCTGCGACATCTAAAGGCCACGTCACACAACTGTTGGATTTGTAGAAATAAAAGTGAGAAAAAACTCTGGACTGGTCTGCAGCGCTTTACAGCAGGAAGTTGGTGAACATTATTCACTCATTTGCTTTGTTCTCTTTCTGTTGGCAGGCGCCCTTAGGATGACAGCTCTGCAAACACACACACACACACACACACACACACAAGCACACGCAGGCGCACAAGCACAAGCACCCTGGAACAGTCGCAACTCAAATAGGCCAAGCAGATTATTCAGATAATGGCAACAGAGCAGGTAAAAGCTAATGGGATCAATTATGAAATTAGCCTAAAGAAACATCTTATCCGACACTTTGCACACAGACACAGCGAGCCGAACAGCCACAAAGCAAATGATGTGGACGTTAAAGGACAAAAAATACGAACCGGATATTGATTTATTTCCATTTCCATTTTTCTAGACTTAAGCAATCAATTTTTTTTCAGTTTTTATGTTTCTCAGTTTTTATGTGTTTAATTAGTCGTCAACTGCGCCAGTTTATTTCATTTTATTATTTAATTTATTTAAATGGATTTTATTTTATGATTTTCTGTTGTTATTAGGAATTGTGACACCTTCTAAAATGACATTAATAAATAATACTATTTATATAATAATAGTAATAATAATAATCCGACCTGCCAGGTGCAGCGATCTGTTGGAGTGGATGTGTCCGGGGCTGATCGGGCTTCCTGCGGCGCTCCGGTCCAGCAGCAGGCTGTGGTCCGCCCGGCACAGCAGCTCGTCTTCCCGCAGGGAGAACTCGTCCCCCGGCAGCAGCTGCCTGCTGCACACCGAGCACCGAAAACACTCGATGTGGTACACGTTATCCCGGGCTCTCATCACCAAATCGCTGCTGCTGAATCCCAGGTTGCATTTTGCGCATTTTATTCCAAACAGCCTGGACATTTAGGGCGGGAGGGGGGGGTCAGAGAATTAAAAATCTACGAAGAAATGCGAAGGGAGTAACAACGAAGAAATCATTCGGATAACAACTCGGGAGTTAGTATCGAAATACTGCGATAACTTATTTTTTATTTGAGTGGATAACAAAATACTATGGATAGCGTATTCTTCTTTTTATATAATATTGTAAACAATACTTTTCTATAATGCTTTCTATTTTTTATGTCCAAATTAGTCTTCTTTTTTTTTTAAATGAACTTTGACCATTAGTTCGCCAACGTATTTAAATCTCTTTCATTTACATCGGATGCTATTAAACTGAGTCCAGCCTACATGAAGAGAACATTTCCAAACTCCTACCTTACATAATCTCTTTTGCAATAAGTTTTGCCGTCCCGGACAAAACAAGTGCAGGTCTCATCCAGGTACTGGCTGCACTCTGCACACTTCAGGCAGGCTGCGTGCCATTCCAGGTCGGGGGAGACTCTCAGTATGTACTGGTCATGAATCTGACTTCCACATCCTACGCACATTGCGAATCCTGACTTCTCTGCAAAGAGACAAACACCGTTGAAAGCACAAGCTGAAACACGGCCAAATAAACACGTGGACAATTGCAGAAGTTGATAGTTTAAAAAAAAAGTGAGTAAGTTAGTACGTTTTGCAGAGAATTTCTCTATTTTGCAGAACGGACAAGTCTTACTGTTATGTAACAGATGGGGACTTTTTTTCAGTATTCTTCAAACAAAGGTTGTTTCACTTCTTTGTTTTTTAAAGTGCCTCCAAAGAGCGGAGTCAGAGAAAAAGGCTTCTTACCCCCGTTGCAGCATAAAGAAAATAACCTAAGTGGTCGGTGACCTGCTGAGTCTATAAATATGTCTATATATATGTATATATAATATACACATATATATAGCCCTTAACGCCACCGGCACGAAAACACAGTCTACGACTCACAACTCCACCGTGCACTTCAGCCTACTTACTTTTGGAATGATCCCCCATATCACCCAAGAAAGAAGAGCTGAAAATAATATCCACCATACAGGACGGATGAAGGGGATTGTGCTAGATGCAGAAAAGATGTGAGGAGATGACTGGCCCCTCGGCTGCCTCCCAGATAACGTGTGTCTCTTCGGACTGGGAGGGTGAACGGGGCGGGTGGGGGAGGAGGAAGGGTGTGTGTGTGTGGGGGGGTGTTGCAATAGGGTCCCACACGCCGCTCTTCTGACGTCATGACGTCAACAGTGGACTCGCCAATCGTACCAGCTGCATCTCCCCCGTCAATCTAAAGGGTCGGTGTGTATTTACGGTTGACAGATACTGAGAAGGAAGAGTTTAATGTTACGGTTGCGTCTGACAAAGACAGGGAATGCATACCATGCAGCCCGTTTGATCGTAAGCGCCAACTGGAAAATGGTGACCATGACGATCCTCAGTATACCCTCATCTCATAGGCACAGTTAAACATGCGGTAACAATAATCATAATATCAGCGTAATATTGTTATTTAGACCATAACAGGAATTATTGCATGAATTGATTGTTGAGCTGTCATGCCCAGATACACAGAGGACACCTTTTGACTTCATATAAAGTTGAGATTTTAGAGGTACTGCATATCTTGCTCCAACATCTAAATAATTTCCAAAATGTCATGGTGGGAAACTGATATTCATTTGGCCCCCAAGATATGCATTAATGTTCCTTGATTCGGAGGAAAAAGATTACCACCTGGATATTAATGAAAGTGAAAAAAATGACTTTGTTTTTATGAAATCATGAAAGTCAAGGGCTGGTTGCTTACAATAAACTGCTCTGTTCCGTTCTTCTAGGTTTCTCATCTACTCGAGAACAAGGCCATCTACTGGAGGAAAAGCAGAACTACATCTAAAATCAGATTTCATCTTTGAGCTTGAAAATGAAAGATCTGAACTAAATTGCCATATCCAATTGGATTTTAACATACACAAATAAAATACATAAATTCATATTTACTAAAAAATAAAATGTCGATCTGTATAAAATACACCAAGTGAACAGCCTCCCCTCTTTTGTTGCAAATAAGTTACACCAATCTATGCCTGATAGGGAACTGTTCCTGTCATAATGAGGACTCTTATTTTGAAAGCAACATACCAGCTATGCTTCACGTGCTTAAAACTACTACAAGATTGCTTTTGTGCCTCACAGGTCATGATAATATCGCATGAATTAGGAGGAGTTTTGGGGACAAGGTGAGTACAATTACCCTAAAGCAATTATGTTACAAATCTATCTTTAAATGTGTAAATTGTATTGCAAAAAAAGGGGCTGCCAGCATGATTGTGTCTTCTTATCGGGTTATTTTTTATATAATAGTGACATTTTTGATTTTTAAACTTTTGAGAACCAACTAACACTAAAGCCAATGATGTATTAAATGACTGCTAATCAAAAACACAAAAAGTCTACTGCAGGTGTCAAATAACATGTTTAAATAAAAAACAGGCGATACAACTATTTCAAAACAATCAACTTGTTTGAATTAAGCTAAACTGTCAAACTGCCCAAACGATGAAAGACAACCTTCAAAATTCTCATAAAAGACCCTATTTTCTAAACACTTACGAATATCTAAAACATTCTTAAGGCCGGTGTCCTCCAGAGCTACCGGTCCGCAGAGCACAGCGATAACAAAGTGACCCCCATTGACCCCCGCTGCTGCCACCTAACTGTGTGAAGCAATGCGTCATGCTTGATAGCTGGTAGCAATTGTAGTCCTGCGGTATTTGAACAGGACCTAAAACTAACAGCAGGAATACAGAGATGCTTATTGTAGGGTCCTGGATATTTACAAGTCCTGTATCTTCTGTCTGCGCGTTGCTTACAGGGTCACAGTTTGATGTGGAGAATAATCCATCATTTCCAAATGAAAGCGACTCAGCTGACCAGAGCGCACAAACAAGAGCCGCTACCTGAGCTTCAACACACTCACATGAAGGTGGTGAGTTCACTTGTGATAAATGGGCCGACATGTTCTCAGAGGTCAACTATAACATGGTATGAAGTGCTTTGATTTCCAGTCCAGAAGTAGCGCAACATGATTCTTTCCAAAACGGCACAACACACAGGACTTAAACAGATTTTAGATAAGCTTAACTTCTCCAAAAACTGTGCTTGATGAGAAAATATGGTTGAAAATGGTTGCTGTATATCATGAGTTTACAAAAGAAAGTTTGGAATGTTGTTGGCCAATTAATCTGCTTAATATGTAATTTAGTAAATCTCTGTAACTCACAAAGGGATTGAGCAAGCATAAATCTCATGTATTATGCATATTCGGTTTTGAAGCTTTAACTTTTGTGTTTGCATGTCCTAATGCATTTTCCAAAAAAAAAATTGAACAAGTGACTTCATCCTCTGATTGTTCAATAGAACTGTCCGCTTGAACATCTAATGGTATTTAAATTCAATTAGGGTGCATTCGATTAAATATTAGGTATTTTAATACAGCTCAAATTGATCTTTATTGGTAGGCTTTACTTTGTTTTGTTATACAAGGTTCAGTATGTTGTTAATTCAATGGGACCGACTTGCTTGCATCACTTTTATTTGTACTGCAAGTATAGTGTTCCTCAGAGTATCCCCTGTGTGTCTGCCAAGCTGCATATGAGGCTGCTATTTCAGACATGCAGTAAGTATCGTCAGTGTAGTAAGTATAGTAAGTAAACTCTGAAAATGTAAAGAGGACGAAGGAAAGGCACAGCAATCAAACTGATACCCATTGGACACAATCCAGCTATTTGCTCTTCTTCTCTTTCTTTGCAACTTTTACGATTTTATGATAACTCATATCAATGTATAATAAACTCAGCCTGATTAATGTTGGAGAAGCATTCATTGGTGCAGTTAATCATTCAGACCATTTGGCAAAGATTCTATCCCGATGCTTTGGCTAATTTATGCGCGCTGTATTGTATACATAACTTCCCACAATGCATCGCCCACACAGACGGATCAAATACTGAATACAGAGTAAATGATTATGTCCACTCAAGGTTTCGATAACGCCGCAGGTCGAGGGTTTAGGTTTACGAGGGTTTCTTATCGTATCATCACACAGTGACAGGAAATGTCACATGCAGCCTTATTGTTTGAGACCTGTTAATGAATGGTAGATCAAACCCATCCAGCCTTCCTAGCTGTCACTCAGGCATAAAGGCCTCCCCAAAGAATCTCTAATCACATTTTGATGAGGCCCATTGACCTCATGAAATATATATGTGCGACTGAAATTATCCACTTAAACTTTGGCAAGAGCAAAATGTTCTTCTTTGGAATTCAGGGGGGCTCTCCTGGGCTGCATTATTGAACTTTTAGGAGTGACTTGTTGTCTCTTTCTTTGGTTCTTTGGCACTTTGCCTTTATTGTCATACCAATAGGTAGTTCTACATGCCGATCACTGCGACCTCCCCGGCCTGCATTCAGTTGAAGTATTGCCAATTGCTTTATGTTTGTCTGTGACTTTTCTGCTATTGGACAGGAAAGTGGTTCCTTCACATAATTATTTGGTGAAATCCAATTCTATTCTGAACCTTGTATGGCTTTACAATGTGTGCCATAGATTTTTGCTGTTGCTATTTTTTACAAATAATTTCTGGTTGCAGCTGATTTATGTACCTGATTGAAATTGTTTTTTTGTAAATTTGTATAATATATGGAAATGTACACGCATGAAAAAAATTAATTAACTTAATGGTTTGAAAGTAATTAGGAGATACTGATCAGCGTGTGTGTGTGTGTGTGTGTGTGTGTGTGAGACTGGGTGTGAGTGAGAGAGATAGTTGTGCCATGAGATCCAATAGCTTATGTAGCTTCCTGTAAGTCATTCAATGGACTCTGTCTAACAATTGTATATTTTATCATTTTTTTATAATTCATTTTACAGTATATTAACGTATTGTAATGTAGACCATTTATTTTCTTACATAACATGATTCTGTCTAAATGCAGATAAATTACAATAATTACGTGCAATAGGACTATAAATCATAAACAATTTTCTAACAACTGAATCAAACTGACAAAATCACAAAGAAAAAACACATGAATTTTGGCACTTACAGTCAATAAGAAATGGGGACATAGCTTCATAAATGTTATTATTCATGGAGATGATATCAGTCAGGATTTTGCGCACTTACTCACAGTTTACTCTTTCATCAACTGCAATCATCCGACTTTACATCAGGGGTCTTCGGACCTGCTCACATTAGCGTCATTTAAAACAATGTTAAAACCACAGTGCACATGACTGTATTACCCTGCAATATAATAGTGTTTAAATACTTTATTTTGAACAGATTTCAATCGATTTGTCGATTTGATTATTCACTTTATTAACGTAACGTTTTTGAAACTCAAAACTCCTTACATTTTAATTAATGGCTGTTCTAAAGCTCTAAATGATTTACCAGAACCAATAGTGAGTTCGCTTTAAGTGCTTTGAGACAGTCAGCCAAAAGGGAAAATAATATAAGCCCTCAGTCAAGTTATACCATATGACAAACACATATCTCCCTGTATTATTTTGTATAAAATGTTATGTATTAGTTTTAGTACATTGCATATTTTACAATCAATTGTTTTTATTTATCAGTGATGGTATGTTTGCATGCATAGTTATTTATTGTGTAACAGAGACCTAAAAAATTCCTGAGAGAAAGAAAAAGAAAAATCACATCATGCAAGCGAGGCCGGTCTGGGAGGGGAACCATGTTGCAGATTTATAATTCATAATTCTTCAGAGTTAATGCAGTATTCACATGATAATTAGTATTAATTTTTTATTGGTGCCTCAGGTCAGTTCTGCATTGTTATTATCTCGTCAGTGTAACTGTCAGCCGCCTGTTTTATTTTACAAATACACGTCTTGTATTTTATTATCGTCTGCTCTCATCAGCGCAGAGCTGCAATGTTATTGCTGATGAGCGGCTTTAACAAGAGGCTGCGTCACTTTAATGAGGGACGAAGCATCTCTGTGTGCATCAGTCAAAACAACGCAATCCCACTAACTGTTGGTCTTTTAATGCTTCAATCCATCCAAAGCAAATAGACACAAAAAAAGTATAATTTTTTGCTATCAATAGATCCATATTAGTCAGTTGCATTATTACAGACTTAGCTGTGACTCTTTCAAACTGTATGAAGCAAAAATAACTGCATTTTTGTGTCAAAGTTAACATTTTATATTGTGATGCAATCTAATCTAGTTGTTATGATTTGATGCTGCTTCTTCCTGATGTTCAGCTTTATTTCATTTCATTTATTCTGTACAACCCTAAATCACAGATCACAAATCTCTACCCATCATTTTATATAATTTAACAGTTGGTGAAACATAAATGTTATTTAATTTCTGTTCATGAGCAGTGTATTATATTTAATTAAGTTATTCAAAAGTGAATCCTTATTTCATTTTTATTATCAGAATTACAGGTCACCTTACCAAAATCTGAAACCTTTGGACTGATTAGTCATTTGTTAATCATTGTCTGGTTCCAACTTAGAGGATTCTTTATTTATTCTTGTGCCATGTGCGTCTCACTGTTCTGCTTATTGACCAGCGGATTAATTCACCAGTGTCACAATCTGCCTCTTTTGTAAAGCACTCGTGTTCTCACACCTGAGGGAAGCTTTGCTGTGTGAAGGGAGAGGTCTCAGCATAACTTTGGGGTATTTTATTAACAGAACAGCAGGTGCACGACTCCCTGACCCACTCCCTCCACCAGCTGTGTGTGCATGAATGTGCGTGAGCATGTGGAGACCAAATGGCAGACAACCAGAGCTCTGGGAAAAGCGTCTGAGCTCGGCAAATCGAGCGGTGACTCTGGTGAACCAAAAGCTGCCCGCCACCTCGTCGCTCGGCCACTTTGCCGAGGAAACTTTGAAGAGCTGCCCGTGTGCAGAGGCAAAGGGGGCGTGCGTTTTTTTCTCTCAAGTGCAAAAAAGAAAGAAGGCCCTCTAGATTGACAGCGCCTTTCATACTGTATTATCCGGCCCGGCTTTTAACTCCAAGAGAACTGTGTTCACAAATTGATGCTCTGCTCCTTTGGGGCTGTAGCTGAAACATTAAATTGTGCTGAAATATTCATATGTGAGTGCATTTAGCTGAGAGCAATTGATGTGCGACTCCCTGGGGATCAAATGGAAATGTTGCAAGGCCCCAGCAAGCCCTGGCAGACACCCCGAGTTCTGGCCCGGGACCTTGATTGTGATTTAGCCGAGCCTACTGAGTCAGACCGAGCCGAAGGCGACCGGATTCAGGGGAGCTGATGTAAGTGTCTGCCATGCTGCCAGAGACTAAATATAAGGTGGTTTTGTTGTAAACCGATAAGCAACATGAAGGCTATTAAGGATTTGAGGAAGAATACTCGTACAAAAATGTACAAAAGTTGTTTTATGTAACTCAAGGTTGTATTTTCTTTTTTGTATAGCTTTAGGTGACAATAATATTAAGATATAGTAAATGCTACATTTACATTTTTAAAACAGTACATTTTGCTCTTGATACATTATTTTTTTATTACAACTTATTTAGAATCTCAGGAGCAACATCCAGCTTCATTAGGAACCAGTGATTTAAATCAGATCACACAAAACTGACAGTAAACTCAGTTCTTTAGCCCAGTTTTTTTCATACGTTCTTATGTTGTATATGTTGTAATTTGAATGCTGCATTAGTATTTTCAAGACCAATCAAAACTCATGACAGGAATAAGAAACATTTCATTTCAACTATTTCATTCAAGTCAAGAATGATTTGTTCACACTTGGAATAAAGATTGCTGTGTAGGTTTTAATGATAATTCATTTTTGTTTGGGGTGCAGTATGCACTCACATCTCGTTGCTGTAAATGTGTGGTCAAGATGTTTACGCATCTGTTGCAGAAGCGGGACGTTGAATGTGCATGTATGTGACTTTGATAACATTTAGACTTTTTTTAATCTGTGCAGCAATTTCCCTGAAGAGTTGGGCTTTTTACAGAAAAATGTTTGCTAATTTACCCACCGTGTAGCAACTCATGCATAACCTACTATCACATTGGATTGCTGAATTAATTTTTATGTTATGTAGATTATTTTATCCAGTTCTTTGGAGCACAGTGATGTGGTGTTCCATCTCCCAGAGGATTGGCTCAGTTGTGTCTTCATGTTTATCACATGACCAGCCTCACGTCTTCATCTTCTTCTGATGCTTATAAGATGTGCAGGAGCAACAAGACAAATTATTCAGGCTTTTTTCTTTTCTTTGGAAAAGCACAAACAAAGCAAGAATCTTTAACATGCGGTTATGAACACCCACAAATTAGTTCATGGATGTATTTACATTCATAGTTTGCTTGTGTTCCTTTTATTAGCAAATTACAAATATAATACACGTTCACCAAGACCGATGTAAAAATGAACATATCTCAAGAGGACTGAAATGATTGAGCAATGGTCGTTCAGCAGGTCTTTCGAGTTTCATCTTGACCCAATTTTATTCAAAGAAGCATAAAAAACAAGCTCTTTTATGTTAATGCTGGAAAAAAAACTTCTGTAGCCATGACAACAGTCCCCCGAGTGGATTTATTCCACCAAGCAAACCACTGGATCCTGTGCACTTAAGAAGTATGTTGCAAAAAAAGAACCTGAGAAGCTTTTTAAAGAATGATGTATAATTTATTTGTATTTTTCTCCTGCTTCAGAGCCTCTTCACAGAATGTCCTGTGTGAGACGTGTTCTGAATCTGTCAGACCGCGACAGTAATGCGGCCACACTTCCCACATCGGTTTGTTCTTTCTGAGACATACGCCCAGCTGTTCTGCGCCATAAGTGGGCATTCAAAACCTTTCCCACGCACGTGAAAATAAATCACATTCATAAACAAAACCCCTTGAGTGTTAAAAGCAATTAAAAACATCATATGCTGTATATTAATACCAGCAAATTTGAATGATTAGTCAGTTCTAACCATTCAAAGTATGTATTCATTTGTTTTTGTACATATATATGGACCTATTGTTCCATTTATCTAACTGAATGGAAATGGTGAACAAAAAAAAGGGTCAAAGAAGTTGGAAAATATATGAATATCAAAATATCCTTTAAAGTAATAGTGTATATGTTGAACTAATCATCAACAAGTCATTGTCAACTAGTAACACAGTAAAATCAACACATAATGTGCTCATAGGGGAATGACCTTTATGAAAATGATAATGATTTAATTTAACGTTAACTGTTAATTTATTGTGCAGTAACATGCCGTATAATGTTATATTACTTAATTTTGTGCTTACTTGGTTCCTGATGACCCAAAGTCATAAATGAGTCATTGTATTGTATAGTGTTGGAAAGAGTGTTTCAGAAATCCCAAAACAATTTTGAAAAAACTGACATAGTATCGTTTAGAAAATAGTATGGTGTATGTGGAAAAAAGTCCACAAAAGTCACAGCAAAGTTAGTCAAAAAAGTGAGAACATTTATAAAAGAAAATGTATTGTTCAAAACCCAATGTCACAAATCATCATCTGTAGTTGGACCCTTGTTTTGGAGAAGGAAGAGCTTCCTCCTCAAAAAAACATTTAAACAGGGAAAAAATGGAGCAACTCCAGGGATAGCAACAACCAAGGAGTCGAAAAACGTTTTGTACAGTGTGTCATAAAAAAAAAGTCATAACATATCCATCAATTTTCTGTTAGAGCTTATTGAATTCAGGGTCCCAGCGGGAGCTGATCCAAATCGACAAGGCAAAGGCAGTGTGCATCCTCGAAAGGTCAAAGTCATAGGTAGCAGGTCACAGTATAGCATGTCAAAAGTGTCATACAAGTGCTCGTAATATCCTATGTCATAAGTCCCAATATATCCAGATATCCAGAGTCCAGATTCAAACAGCACCTTCATCTCTGCACACCTGTAAAGTTCTGTGACTGCTTTTTTCCCCGTTCATATGTTACATGCTATTGTGGTTAACATATTTCCTTAAAATCCTGCATATTAATATTGATAAAGCTGTTTCAATTTCAGTGTCAGCGTCGAGGTGAATTAAAACCTAATTTAAACGGTCATTGTTTGAAGATTACTGTTTGACTTCAGAAAAATGCATGCACTCAGTGAGTGCATACATAAGTAAATCATTTCTAATTTTGTGCGATTAGGTCAGCTGTTAACTCCTGCGACACTGCTGTAAGTGTTTTATAGTATGAAGAAAATTCATATTTCTGTCTTGTAAGGAGAGGGGTCATTATTTTACTGTGTCTAAGATTCGGTATATGTGAATCAACAATGATCATGTAATGTTAATGCAGTTAAAGTGACTCCTTCTGTGCAATTATTAAAACATTTGAATTATTAAGTGTCTAATGGTAACTGTTAATTCACTTAGCAACCTGTGAGTGTGACAGGTACTGTACCTTTTGATTCGTCAAAGAGGTCCCAAAAGCAATTTACTTCTTAGGAAGTCTTTTAAAGGTCTGCTCAATGTCTGCCTGTCAAAATTGAACACTTACCTCAGACTGACCTGTAATGATACGTATGGACAAAATGGGTTCATATGAATCATTTAGGCACACCTTTCATTTGGCCCTTTGTATTAAAGGAAAGGCTTTTAGCATAAGGCATTTTTTACAGTAATCTTCAGTTATTAGTACAAATAATTTAGCTTCATCAGGACTGCAGCTGGAAGGTGTTAAGATAGAGACACAGCACCTTGAGTTGAGGCCTTGTTATGGAGGCGGTGAAGGTTTTGCACCCATATTCAAAGGACCCCTTTGTATGTGTCAAGAGCCAAGCAATTAATATATATTACTTCTTCAGGTTGCCCTAAAGATCAGTCAATAAGCCTCAACAAATGGCTTATTACTTAAAGGAAGATTTTGTAGAATTTATGGAGATCTATTGGCAGAAATTAAGTAAAACCTTATGTATTAAGTATATTTTAAAAAGCAATGTTGTTATGAGTTGTCTATGTCTACATGCGGAGTGGGTCGTCTGCATTGGGCCGGCCACCATGTTCCTACTCTAGAACGGAGAAACTAAAAAACTAGCTCTGAATGGGGCCATTTGCACATTTGCACCAGCTTTCCTCCACACTCCACGTACGGTGGAAGTTTTAGTTGGTTGCAATCTGTTACCTCGCCGCTATATGGCGCCAGGTGTTACACAGCGCACCCTGAAAGCCAAAATGAGTTTAGTTAAATATTTTTAAATAACTTAAATAGAATCCACTGTTCAGAGTGTAATACATCTATAATTTAATAAATTGCAATTCCATATTTTTGAAGAAGTGTTTGATGATGTTGATAGAACAGCAGGACGCTGCTTTAGGGGGCAGCAGTTTGGGTCAGTTTACAGAAAAGAGGGCATTGCCAATTTGCACAATAATTATTTTGGGAATTAAAATGCAGTTTTGGGACAGCTTACTTTGATTTCTTGACCAATTAAGTTTATGTAGACCATAAGAAGTCTCAGTATAAATTGAATTCAGACTCAAGGCTTCAACTCACTTTCTCAGGGCGAGGATTCTGTGACGACTCGAAGAGACTGAAGATTAACTTCCTGTTTTATTTTTGTAACCACGGCACTTCCTGTATCTAGTTTCCCCCCACAGCTGAGTTTAGTTTGTAATCACCCCCACCTGTATTTAAGCCTCAGTTCCCCACTTGTCTGTGTCAGGTTATCTTTTGTCGTTCCTAGAGGTACATGTTTGTTGTTAAATTCCCAGTGCTGTTTTTGTAATCTTGTTTCTACTTTGTTGCCAGGCTCTCTTCCTTTTTGTTTTCTACAAGAGCGTGAGGATTCCGCCTTTGCCTGTGCCCCCTTTGTTTTGCATTAGTTTACTCTCCTAGTAAAAGATTCCAAACCTTGAAAGAATTTTCTGTTGCCTTATTGCTCTGCACCTGAGTCGAAGTCCTGACCCCTCACAGCATAACCTGACCATGACAGACTCAGCAGAGCCACTTCAAGCCGTGATCCAGAACCAGGGCCAACGGCTCCACCACCACGAGCACCTACTAAACTCCCTCGCCGCCTCCATGCAGGAGCTTCATGCCAATCAGGGGCGTTTCCAGTCATCCCTGGAGGACATGATCAGCTCACTCTCACACCAGGCACAAGGAGTGGTAGGGGCTGCTGACCCAGAGCGAACCGACGCCTCGGGCCCACCTTCACGGGAGGGGCCGACCGCTGAGACGCGCTTTCCCATCCACGAGCCCAGAGGGATCCAGATCGAGAGGTACGATGGAAACCCAGGCACCTGCCGCTCTTTTCTGACAAATTGCTTGCTACTGTTTGAACTTAATCCTTCATGCTACGTCACGGAGAGGGCAAGGGTGGCGTCGGTCATTACCCACCTGACCGGCCGAGCTCGGGAATGGGCCACGGCCGAATGGACTAAACAGTCACCGGTCTGCCAGTCCTATGCAGATTTTTCTTCAGCCCTTACAAGGGTTTTTGACCATGGAACCCCCGGTCGCAAGAGCTCAAGGGCTCTTCTTAGTCTTCGACAGGGCAAGACAAGAGTACTGGACTATGCTATTGAGTTTCGCACTTTAGCAGCAGAGAGCAGATGGAACAACCACGCGCTTGCCGACGTCTTCCACCATGGCCTAGCGGACAACATCAAGGATCAGCTAGCCCCTCTGGACCTCCCAGAGGACCTGGACTCCCTTGTGGACCTGGCGGTACGGTTGGATAATAGACTCATGGAGAGAAGCAAGGAACGCTCCTCTAACGTTGTCCGTCCCCCTGCCCAAGGAGAACACCACCCCGAGGTTACAGCATCCCGAGGCGGTGCGCCAGCGCATGCTCTCTCTGTGGAGCCGATGCAGGTGGGACTTGCTAAACAGATTTGTGTTTGTCTACCTGGATGATATTCTGATCTTTTCCAGGTCAGAGCAGGAGCATACTCAACATGTCCGCCAGGTTCTCCAAAGACTGCTCGAGAATCAGCTCTTTGTCAAGGCAGAAAAGTGTGTATTTCATGCCCCAGAGGTGTCATTCCTGGGTTTTATTGTGTCGTCAGGAAGTGTGCGGATGGACCCTGCAAAGGTTAGTGCTGTAGCAGAGTGGCCCCAGCCCGGAACCCGCAAGCAACTGCAGAGATTCCTGGGGTTTGCTAACTTTTATAGACGTTTCATCCGGAATTATAGCTCCATAGCCGCCCCTCTCCATGCTCTCACGTCCACGGCTACTAGCTTTCAGTGGACCCCGGCCACAGAACAGGCCTTCCAGGGCCTGAAGAAGCTATTCTGTTCCGCCCCAATCCTGACTCATGCTGACCCCAAGCTTCAATTCATTGTCGAAGTCGATGCCTCTGATCTTGGGGTGGGAGCAGTACTGTCCCAACGCTCTGCGGTCGACAATAAGGTTCATCCATGTGCGTTCTTTTCCAGGAAATTGTCGCCCGCAGAGAGAAACTATGATGTGGGCAACCGAGAACTACTAGCAATCAAGCTGGCCCTAGAGGAGTGGAGGCACTGGCTCGAGGGGACAGAACATCCGTTTTTGGTCTGGACCGACCACAGGAACCTGGAGTACATCAGATCAGCTAAGCGACTCAACTCCCGACAAGCCAGGTGGGCCTTATTCTTCACCCGTTTCAACTTCTCTCTTTCTTACCGTCCAGGATCTAAGAACACAAAGCCGGATGCCCTTTCAAGACTATTCGACCCGGACGCTCCATTGGCTGCACCGTCCACCATCTTGCCCCCTTTTTGCACAGTTGGGGCAGTGACATGGGGAGTCGAGGAAGAGGTTAAGGGAGCTCTCAAGAGGGTAAGAGTCCCCAAGGGTTGCCCACCTAACCGCCTATTTGTTCCCAAGTCCCTGCGGTCCCGGGTCATTCACTGGGGACATACCTCTCAACTTACCTGCCACCCGGGCAGCGGCCGAACCCTGAGCTTTCTTCAACGGTTCTGGTGGCCTGCCATGATGAAGGAGGTGAGGGAGTATGTTGCTGCATGCCCTGTCTGCTCCCAGAGCAAACCCTCACGTCGTCCACCAGCTGGCTTACTCCGGCCTCTCCCCACCCCCCGGCGGCCATGGTCCCACATCTCCATTGATTTCGTCTCTGGTCTCCCAGTCTCTGAAGGTAATACAGTCATCCTCTCAGTCATTGACCGGTTTTCTAAGATGGCTCACTTCATCCCCCTGAGAAAATTACCCTCCGCCAAGGAGACGGCAGAGGCTCTCCTGTCTAACGTTTTTCGGCTACATGGTCTCCCGCAGGACGTCGTTTCTGACCGGGGCCCGCAATTCACGTCGCACTTTTGAAAGGAGTTTTGCTCTCTGGTTGGGGCCACGGCCAGCCTATCATCTGGGTATCACCCCCAGTCCAATGGCCAGACAGAGCGATACAACCAGGAGATGGAGACTGGGTTGCGCTGCATAGTCTCGCAGAACCCCAAGGCATGGAGTAAGCATCTCATCTGGATAGAATATGCCCATAACTCTTTACCCGTTTCTGCCACAGGTTTTTCGCCCTTCCAGTGCGTGTATGGCTATCAGCCCCCACTCTTCCCCAACCTGGAGGGGGAGGTTTCGGTTCCCTCGGCCCATGCCCTTGTCCGCAGATGCCACCTCACCTGGAAAAGAGCGAGGTGCGCCCTACTTCGCGCATCGGCGCAGTACCAGAGGCGGGCAAACCAGCATCGGAGTCCTGCTCCCCGTTACCGAACTGGACAAAGGGTCTGGCTGTCTACAAAGGACTTACCTCTTCGGGTGGAGTCCCGCAAGTTGGCCCAGAAGTTCATTGGCCCTTATCCAATAATCAAGGTGATCAACCCGGCAGCCGTCCGTCTTCGCCTCCCCAGAACCATGAGAATTCACCCCACGTTCCATGTTTCCCGTGTCAAGCCAGTCAAGGAGAGCCCCCTGGTCCCATCCTCCAGACCCCCTCCGCCCCCCCGACTCGTCGACGGGGGCCCCGTGTATACCGTGAAGCGACTGTTGGCAGTCCGACGGCGGGGTAGGGGCTGTCAGTACTTAGTGGACTGGGAGGGGTACGGCCCAGAGGAGAGGTCGTGGGAACCGGCGGGCAACATCATGGACCCATCCCTCATCAGGGATTTCAATCGACGCTTTCCCGAGCACGCTGGGTCGTCTGGAGACGCCCCTAGAGGGGGGGGTACTGTGACGACTCGAAGAGACTGAAGATTAACTTCCTGTTTTATTTTTGTAACCACGGCACTTCCTGTATCTAGTTTCCCCCCACAGCTGAGTTTAGTTTGTAATCACCCCCACCTGTATTTAAGCCTCAGTTCCCCACTTGTCTGTGTCAGGTTATCTTTTGTCGTTCCTAGAGGTACATGTTTGTTGTTAAATTCCCAGTGCTGTTTTTGTAATCTTGTTTCTACTTTGTTGCCAGGCTCTCTTCCTTTTTGTTTTCTACAAGAGCGTGAGGATTCCGCCTTTGCCTGTGCCCCCTTTGTTTTGCATTAGTTTACTCTCCTAGTAAAAGATTCCAAACCTTGAAAGAATTTTCTGTTGCCTTATTGCTCTGCACCTGAGTCGAAGTCCTGACCCCTCACAGCATAACCTGACCATGACAGACTCAGCAGAGCCACTTCAAGCCGTGATCCAGAACCAGGGCCAACGGCTCCACCACCACGAGCACCTACTAAACTCCCTCGCCGCCTCCATGCAGGAGCTTCATGCCAATCAGGGGCGTTTCCAGTCATCCCTGGAGGACATGATCAGCTCACTCTCACACCAGGCACAAGGAGTGGTAGGGGCTGCTGACCCAGAGCGAACCGACGCCTCGGGCCCACCTTCACGGGAGGGGCCGACCGCTGAGACGCGCTTTCCCATCCACGAGCCCAGAGGGATCCAGATCGAGAGGTACGATGGAAACCCAGGCACCTGCCGCTCTTTTCTGACAAATTGCTTGCTACTGTTTGAACTTAATCCTTCATGCTACGTCACGGAGAGGGCAAGGGTGGCGTCGGTCATTACCCACCTGACCGGCCGAGCTCGGGAATGGGCCACGGCCGAATGGACTAAACAGTCACCGGTCTGCCAGTCCTATGCAGATTTTTCTTCAGCCCTTACAAGGGTTTTTGACCATGGAACCCCCGGTCGCAAGAGCTCAAGGGCTCTTCTTAGTCTTCGACAGGGCAAGACAAGAGTACTGGACTATGCTATTGAGTTTCGCACTTTAGCAGCAGAGAGCAGATGGAACAACCACGCGCTTGCCGACGTCTTCCACCATGGCCTAGCGGACAACATCAAGGATCAGCTAGCCCCTCTGGACCTCCCAGAGGACCTGGACTCCCTTGTGGACCTGGCGGTACGGTTGGATAATAGACTCATGGAGAGAAGCAAGGAACGCTCCTCTAACGTTGTCCGTCCCCCTGCCCAAGGAGAACACCACCCCGAGGTTACAGCATCCCGAGGCGGTGCGCCAGCGCATGCTCTCTCTGTGGAGCCGATGCAGGTGGGACTTGCTAAACAGATTTGTGTTTGTCTACCTGGATGATATTCTGATCTTTTCCAGGTCAGAGCAGGAGCATACTCAACATGTCCGCCAGGTTCTCCAAAGACTGCTCGAGAATCAGCTCTTTGTCAAGGCAGAAAAGTGTGTATTTCATGCCCCAGAGGTGTCATTCCTGGGTTTTATTGTGTCGTCAGGAAGTGTGCGGATGGACCCTGCAAAGGTTAGTGCTGTAGCAGAGTGGCCCCAGCCCGGAACCCGCAAGCAACTGCAGAGATTCCTGGGGTTTGCTAACTTTTATAGACGTTTCATCCGGAATTATAGCTCCATAGCCGCCCCTCTCCATGCTCTCACGTCCACGGCTACTAGCTTTCAGTGGACCCCGGCCACAGAACAGGCCTTCCAGGGCCTGAAGAAGCTATTCTGTTCCGCCCCAATCCTGACTCATGCTGACCCCAAGCTTCAATTCATTGTCGAAGTCGATGCCTCTGATCTTGGGGTGGGAGCAGTACTGTCCCAACGCTCTGCGGTCGACAATAAGGTTCATCCATGTGCGTTCTTTTCCAGGAAATTGTCGCCCGCAGAGAGAAACTATGATGTGGGCAACCGAGAACTACTAGCAATCAAGCTGGCCCTAGAGGAGTGGAGGCACTGGCTCGAGGGGACAGAACATCCGTTTTTGGTCTGGACCGACCACAGGAACCTGGAGTACATCAGATCAGCTAAGCGACTCAACTCCCGACAAGCCAGGTGGGCCTTATTCTTCACCCGTTTCAACTTCTCTCTTTCTTACCGTCCAGGATCTAAGAACACAAAGCCGGATGCCCTTTCAAGACTATTCGACCCGGACGCTCCATTGGCTGCACCGTCCACCATCTTGCCCCCTTTTTGCACAGTTGGGGCAGTGACATGGGGAGTCGAGGAAGAGGTTAAGGGAGCTCTCAAGAGGGTAAGAGTCCCCAAGGGTTGCCCACCTAACCGCCTATTTGTTCCCAAGTCCCTGCGGTCCCGGGTCATTCACTGGGGACATACCTCTCAACTTACCTGCCACCCGGGCAGCGGCCGAACCCTGAGCTTTCTTCAACAACGGTTCTGGTGGCCTGCCATGATGAAGGAGGTGAGGGAGTATGTTGCTGCATGCCCTGTCTGCTCCCAGAGCAAACCCTCACGTCGTCCACCAGCTGGCTTACTCCGGCCTCTCCCCACCCCCCGGCGGCCATGGTCCCACATCTCCATTGATTTCGTCTCTGGTCTCCCAGTCTCTGAAGGTAATACAGTCATCCTCTCAGTCATTGACCGGTTTTCTAAGATGGCTCACTTCATCCCCCTGAGAAAATTACCCTCCGCCAAGGAGACGGCAGAGGCTCTCCTGTCTAACGTTTTTCGGCTACATGGTCTCCCGCAGGACGTCGTTTCTGACCGGGGCCCGCAATTCACGTCGCACTTTTGAAAGGAGTTTTGCTCTCTGGTTGGGGCCACGGCCAGCCTATCATCTGGGTATCACCCCCAGTCCAATGGCCAGACAGAGCGATACAACCAGGAGATGGAGACTGGGTTGCGCTGCATAGTCTCGCAGAACCCCAAGGCATGGAGTAAGCATCTCATCTGGATAGAATATGCCCATAACTCTTTACCCGTTTCTGCCACAGGTTTTTCGCCCTTCCAGTGCGTGTATGGCTATCAGCCCCCACTCTTCCCCAACCTGGAGGGGGAGGTTTCGGTTCCCTCGGCCCATGCCCTTGTCCGCAGATGCCACCTCACCTGGAAAAGAGCGAGGTGCGCCCTACTTCGCGCATCGGCGCAGTACCAGAGGCGGGCAAACCAGCATCGGAGTCCTGCTCCCCGTTACCGAACTGGACAAAGGGTCTGGCTGTCTACAAAGGACTTACCTCTTCGGGTGGAGTCCCGCAAGTTGGCCCAGAAGTTCATTGGCCCTTATCCAATAATCAAGGTGATCAACCCGGCAGCCGTCCGTCTTCGCCTCCCCAGAACCATGAGAATTCACCCCACGTTCCATGTTTCCCGTGTCAAGCCAGTCAAGGAGAGCCCCCTGGTCCCATCCTCCAGACCCCCTCCGCCCCCCCGACTCGTCGACGGGGGCCCCGTGTATACCGTGAAGCGACTGTTGGCAGTCCGACGGCGGGGTAGGGGCTGTCAGTACTTAGTGGACTGGGAGGGGTACGGCCCAGAGGAGAGGTCGTGGGAACCGGCGGGCAACATCATGGACCCATCCCTCATCAGGGATTTCAATCGACGCTTTCCCGAGCACGCTGGGTCGTCTGGAGACGCCCCTAGAGGGGGGGGTACTGTGACGACTCGAAGAGACTGAAGATTAACTTCCTGTTTTATTTTTGTAACCACGGCACTTCCTGTATCTAGTTTCCCCCCACAGCTGAGTTTAGTTTGTAATCACCCCCACCTGTATTTAAGCCTCAGTTCCCCACTTGTCTGTGTCAGGTTATCTTTTGTCGTTCCTAGAGGTACATGTTTGTTGTTAAATTCCCAGTGCTGTTTTTGTAATCTTGTTTCTACTTTGTTGCCAGGCTCTCTTCCTTTTTGTTTTCTACAAGAGCGTGAGGATTCCGCCTTTGCCTGTGCCCCCTTTGTTTTGCATTAGTTTACTCTCCTAGTAAAAGATTCCAAACCTTGAAAGAATTTTCTGTTGCCTTATTGCTCTGCACCTGAGTCGAAGTCCTGACCCCTCACAGATTCTTTCATTTGTCTTGAAAAAGAACTGCAGTACTGATAATATTATTCTGAGACCCACAACAGTATTTGTTCCTGTTCCTGTTTGAGCGAGACTTAGCCAGGAGGGCGTCACGTGAACTAACATGCACCAAAGGATAACAGAGCAAAGAGAAGCATGGAACACATCACACACACACAGAGTGATTCTCTGCTCAGTTAGACCGTATCCCATCATATCTTTATATCTCTATGTATTGTTACTTCTAAAATCCTTGTGTTGGTAGCTTAGTTGTAGCTATAATAGTTATTAACAATTAAAACATTCTCTGGATACTTGTAAACATTTGACAAGCAACAAAATGGTACAGCAGTTTATCTTTTGAATTAATCATATGAGAGAGTAATTAGGGGGGTTGATTCTCACGACACGCGTACAATGACTTGACCAATTAGCAATTGTTTTGACAGGTCTTTCAATGTTAATAACCTTAAATAATTTAGGTATCTCAAAATATTATGCACATAATGAGAAGATACTAATGAAATAATGTTGTACAGTGCAGTGTGTAACAAGGAGCCTGTGAGAAGAACATATTTGATTAGAGGCCACTCAGTAGTTATCAGTTTTATCGTGCTTATTATTGCTTCAATTTCAGTAAACTGAGAAACGTTAAGGAAATACTCATTTTTATTTTTGCTATTTTCATTCAAATGACATCACCTGCGTTTGGCAATAACTTCCTCCATATCAAGTTTACAAACGTGTCTGTAAACGTTAAAGTGCAAAGAATTTGCTTGCCATTTTGGGCACATGTCTTTCATGCTACAAGCACTCAGTTTCATGTAAAGAATCCAGTTACTTAACTTTTCATTTCAACCACACAAATATACCCTACTAACGTTTTTTGAACAAGTAAATAAAAATGCTATTTAATAACTACTGATGGTGGTCCATTGTTACAAATCAAACAAATGGGTGATAAAAAGGCATAGGTTAAATACAAATTGGCTGTTTGTATAGTTAAGCCAGTCTTATGTACCCTGTAGCTGTTTGACAAAGAACAGCATGCCTGATCCGAAAGTTGATCCATACAAATTGAGAGAAACAAAATAACAACACAAATGCAATAGAAAAAAATCCATTCAACTATTACATTTCAAAGAACAGAGGACACGGTTCAGACTTAAAGTTTTTGAGTGGCCCCTTGCTGGTTTTGATTCATTTAAAGTTCAGTGCATTTTCAAAGTGCACAGCATTTTCAGACCTTTTCAAAGTGAGAATTCCTGATCAGGGGCCCCAGCTGGGATGTTACAGTCGTTGTTGTGCTATATCAGGGAATTTCTGATGTAAAAAAAGAAAACATCAATGAGGAACATGGGAGATTGGACATTATGGCAAAGGGCCTATGAGTTCCTATTATCATTTCTACTATTCGACTTTTGAACACGTGAAGTTAAGGAGCATCAGTTTTGGCTCAAAGAAAAATATTAATAATATAATGTGCTTCTCATAAGCTTTAACCTGCCACAAACTTCAGGTAGATGCCACACAAGGAGGCAGTAAAGTAAAGGATAATACTTCTGTTTCTGTGTATATGCAGCCTATGTATCAGGTAAGTTCCCCAGAGGTGTGTCAGCTGGTCCCAGGAGCCGGTACTTCTCCTCCAGGGACGGCTCGGTGGTGCTGCTCTGCAGGTGGATCAGCGGCTTGGTCTGCAACAGCACACAACCCCTTGCCCTGCCTCGTCTCTCCTCTTGGTTCCTGCAGTTGAAGAGGTTTATTCTATTGTCCAGCTCGGGGCTGGCCCTTTCTGAGCCAGTGGGGCTGGGAAGCTTGAGGTTGACAGGGTCCACTGCCAGGCCCTTTCGAGCAAGGCAGGAGTCCTCAGAGATGGAGAAGAGTAGCTCCTGAACCACCATGCCGGGGTCTCTGCAGGCGTCCTGGCCTGAGTAGGACGGAGGACAGCAGCGGTGGGTGCTGTAGCTCAGACCGAGGTCCTGAGCTGTGCTGCTGCTGCAGTCTGTCATGGATGAACCCGGGGTGTGGCTACTCAGGCTGAGCGGGCGAGCTGTAAGGCTGCCGCTGGACCGCGACATGCTGGTTGAGGCGTCACTTACCACGCTGCCCACTCGCTCCATCGCAAGCATCGGGTTTGGCTGATTGGGATTTAGGTTGATGGGGAGGTGGACGTCGATGGATGCCCTGGTGATAGCCTGGGCACCCAAGCCAGAAGCTCCAGCGTCTTTAAAAACAATGCATTTATTTTTAGAAAAGGGTCAAACCACATAAAACAAATAAGCTAATTTCTTCAAACACAAAAATTGCATAGGCTCTTTTTCCAAGTAAAGACTTTTGAGGAGGATGAGTTGCATCAATAGGAAAGACGCTATGTGGACACCTGCTCTAACAGTCTACTGTTTGTCAGTTATATCACCAAAGCTTGATTACAGTATGAGAAAGTCACCTTAATAATTAATATATGTGCCTAGGTAAAGCCAGGCTGAATAAGTTAAGTTCTGAGTTTATATTAGAATATTTCTATCTCGACAGATATTCAGTGTGTCAACCTGTAAGGCAATAACCTGCATCAGCTAATTCTATGACCAGACCTAAGAAGTTTAGTCCTATCACCTTTTACTTAACATCCTTTTAACCGCCCCAAAAGTAGTTTTTGATGAACTGTTTCGCTTACTGTAATTTTATTTACATGAACATGGAGAGGTATGTATAAAAATCTATGCTCATAGACACTTACCGCTGCTCGCTTCACTGTAGTATTGGCTGATGTAGTTGTTCATGTCATCACGCACAACTGGATCTGAGATAATAATGAATACACATATTAACCATTCAAGTGAATAACAACACCCAGACATGTTGCTATAGTGACCAAATTTTGTTAAACGTAATCCATATGAGGGGAGCATTTACTCTTTCATTCTACTACATGTTTTATAACATATGCATGTTATCACTGTAACTCTTTTTTTTCACTGTCATCTCAGTTTAAATAAAAATGCCTGGTTTTTAACATTTTGGATCGTAGATAAATACAAAAAGAAAGAAAGAAATTAAATACTACTCAAATATTATATTCAACAATAGTACAGAAATGGATCCGAGTGAAAAGGACCAATACTGTTGAATTATGTTGAAACATAGCGTGACTGACTGCTACTTCTCTCTGTGGTAGAACATGCAATTGGATTGCACGCCTTTTTGTCAGGTCTGTTTCTGTGTTAACCGCACAAAGTAGTGCAAATGGAAAATATCTCCTGTGTTTACAACATAATATTGACAGAGATGTCTTATGCCCCGGGCCACAGGTACTTCATTGTCAAGCGGTCAGGATCAAGCACTGCTACGCAGTGCATTAGCTGCACCCTAGTGCACCAGAAATAAACTGGGACAGGGTGGGCTTGGTTTTTTCAGGGATAAGAGGAGTGAGTGAAAATAAAAGAGAGCGGGAGAGAGAGAGAGAGAGAGTGTGAGAGAGAGAGAGAGAGTGGGAGCTCTTTGTTCAGGCGCAGACCCCTCCAGTCTAGCAGACCTCTGCGTGCGCAGTGAATGGCTGTGATCCGCTATGCTTCCTCCGTGCGCTTGATTGGTCTTGAGCTCACTGTCCGCTGGCTGAGTGCGAACCCAGAGTACCCTGAGTGCTAGCCCCTGTCCCCCGGGACACGCTGCAGACTCTGATGGGTAATTTCATTTATTTTTCAGTCTAAAATATTAATCCTTGAGCCACCCCTGGAGAGAAGGCATTGCACTCACTAAAACAAGACTGAGACAATCACTTCACAATTAATAACACATGAGTCTTAAGATTAAAAAATGGGCTGTCCAGCACACGTAAAAAGGCTTTGCCCTTCTTTCTGTGACTGTCAAGATACTGGGCTGTCACCTTTTTGTGGAGAAAAGAGAGGTGACATGCCAAGGTCCTTTTAGTTCAAATCTGAACTATAAATTGGACGGGTGAGGTATCAGTTCTACATCGCGGATGAAGAATTGTTACCATTGTAACTGATGATGCAGATGAAGTGAAAAGGCATCAGGGGTGTAAATGGGCACTGCGGTAGGACAGGGTCCAGCGGTGCTGGGATGGGGGTTGGTAGAGAAAGCTATTCCCAATACAAGAGGCCCTTTTTACAGCAGCCATTTTGACTTGCCAGTGGTCCATTAAGGTGGGCCAAGGCCCTGGTAGCCACACACTAAATAGAATACCACCATATTCAATTTCACCAATTACACCTGTTTATCCTGCTAGGACGATGGCTGCTGTGAGAAGGAACTATATGGCAATGTTGGGATGAATACTTTCGTTATCCAGGACATTTTACCCTTGTCTGCCGTTGTCAGGCTGACATTTTTATGTTTATTGGGTGGATTGTCATCAAATTTGGTAAAGACTTCCATGTCCCTCTTAGGGGGAGTTCCAATAACTTTGGCCGATCTTCTGACTCTTCATCCAGTGACGTTCACCATTTATGTTCATCATCGAACAAAGATAATTAACATGGTCAACACTAGACGCGCTCGAGATCTGCACGTCAGCATTATCATGAGAATGTTGCCATTCAGATCAAAGCAGTAGTCAATACCTTGGATACAATCTATCTAGGTGTTGGAGAAAAAACGCAGCTGGTTGATTAACACTGATTGTCATGTTTTTGAAAATTGGTACTTCATGGGGAAACCCTCAATCCCCTGTAACTTTCATTCTTAAGACGACCACGAGCGCACAATATTGAGCAATACGTATAAACGCTGACCTGACATGACCTGAGCCCTGTGGCCAAAGTGCCCATCCCAGGGACCATGTTTCCGTAAAAAAAACCACTTGTTTCTGAGAGCCAGATTTCCCACAATGCCCTTGGGGTAATATTGTGGCCGCCGTGGAGCCTCTCCTGGTGCCCTATTGTGGTTTGCAGGTGAAGGGGAACAGATGTTGACAGGAGCCCACTCTCCCGAACAAGTCACAATGCACAGAGCACTCTGTACCTGAAATAGTGGTCTGGGATGGCCGGGTCGGCCTCGCCACAAAGTGGGTGGTGAGAGAGACAGTTGGGGCACGACAGAAGCCCCGTGCAAGCTGACGTAGTGTCGGAGAACATGCTTGTTTTCTCCAGGATTCACCAGATCCTAAAAGCTTTTTTGCCCTCATATTGATCCCGCAGCGCCTGCGGGCAGAAGGGTGTTGTGGGCGAGCACGGAGGGCTAAGAGCCCGGCCTGGAAGATGCTCCAGGGCGACTGCTCCAGATTAACTCTACACTGCTTTGGCATCCAGTTCACCTGATGTTACACTGTTAGAGACTTTTTGTTCCACATAATTATGTACATACTTTATGCTGCATTTCTCTTCTGGTTTTGTCATGTTGCTTTTTCAAGCACACAGTACAACTGGCATGGTTTGTATTCAAATAAGCAATATTTTAATGCCACTGGGCTTTTGTCTTAGACTCATTACATACATACTCATTACAGTTTGTGAATTATTGTGTTTCTAAACCAACCATTACCCTCAATGCACCGGAAGGGATTATAGATTACAATATTTATAATTCAACTGGATAATATGTTCTTTTTCATCTTTCTTTTCTGCATTTTTTATGATTTACAAAACCATTATCACTTTACATTTGGCATTTATAGCAACCCTGTCCTTAAAAACCACACTGTACCTGCAGTGACATGAGGCTCCCTGGGGTTCCTCTGGCCGCCCTCATCGTCAGATTCTCCGGGAGTCAAGCCTTCCACAACCTGAAAGCTCCTGCCCTGTTTGCCCCATACATGATGAATCTGCATGGCTGCTTCGCGTTCTGCCGCAAGGTCCAGGTCCTGCTGGGCCAGATGGGCCCTCAGCTGTCTGATCTCAAACTGGAGACGGTTGGTGTGTGCATGTAGGAAGAGAGGGAACGCCGCCGATTAGAGAATAAACAAATGGAATGTAGAAAAGATGAGGGATGAGGACATAAATGGAACAGATTATGTGGAGGGGAATACACAAAACACAAAAGAGAGAGAACAGGGGACAATAGAGTGACAAAGTACCAGTAGGATTGGACCTGTGACACGCATAGACAAAGCTTGTCTGTTCTGAAAGGTTTAAAGGTTGTTAATGGTTAGCGATTCTCTTCATTAATCCAATGCGTTGTCTAATCATGTGTATTCGTTATGCAGTGAAGTGAAATGTTTTCTTGATAATGAGTATCAAGAAAGCATTTCAGCAGCAGATTTTGTGAAAAAGAAGGCGATACAAAATAACACATTAAGGCAACAACATTTTCCAATCATACATGCAGAGGGTGTTTATTAGTTAAACAAATCACTGTACCATACGATAAATCATATATATTCATTGATTAACACATTGGATAAGGTATCCCCTACAATGTATATCAAAAACATAGAATAGAAAACTACTGTCTATGTACGCGAGGAGCAATTTTCTAAAAATTAGCTTTTAAAGGATCTGATGATGACCTTTTGAATGTTTAATTAATGCATTATACATAGATGGTGAATTGCAAGTTGAGCCTAGGATCATCGGTGTGCGTGCTCTGAGGAATCCAAATACGATGGCTGGAAAGAGTGGACCTGTTTGTAAGGTACTGCTGCCCTCCTCTGGTGGTGTCTGAGCTAACAGTGTAGAAAGAGCTCATGAGGCCTTAAACATTTAATATAAATGTACTATAGAGCAGAAATTGATTGACTGATGTGCAATTGAATTAAGTTAAACACTTTTGCTATTTGCATATACATTCTAACTAACTTATAAAAGGTTATATAAGTCATCAACATGCCGTGCAAAATGTTAAAGAATAGTGTGCCACGAGATCGTAAGATAGGTCATCAAAATCTAGTATGTCATGAAAATTAAATAGTATCTGATAAACTTCTGGTCGACCCTCACCTATGTCTTTTATGGTTGTTAAGTTCTGACTGATTTATGTATTTCACACCTTGTTTCTAATTTAACAGTCATTCCTAATCTTATTTGCTTTGTTTAGCCTCTGTGATGCACGTCTTATAAGTAGACAATGTATAAAAGTTCACTTAAGCTCACTTATTTCATTAATTTTGTGCGTGCATTGTAAAGCCTCAATATTGTATAACTTTTTTCTATCTTAATAGGTTTATTTTATGCCTTTTAGCATCAATGTGCACTGTCCTGTATCAAATAAACCAACAATAATAATAATTATATAACTTTAAAAAGTCTCCAAAAATAAAAATATCATAGTATGTCATAAAGAAATGTCCTGATGTTGCATGTAGTGCTTTAGCCGGTAGTGCCCATACATTTGGATTTGTACTTTTTTGTGTTCGATGTTGAAGCATGTGTGGTCTTTCATAGAGATACACTGATCAACATCAGAGAAGACAGTGGATTGGATTTAGTCCGGCAGGATTATGACGATCACGGCGTCTTCAGACCAACCATATACCAAATGCCACCGAAAGGGAGGTCTGGCACCCCGGGAGCAGAGCCGAGATGGAACCTGAGCTAGCGCAGTCTTCTCCTGTCTCGTGTCCGGTTGGGGGACGATAAAACGGGTGGAGGAGGACTTCAGGCTCATACAGCAACGGGCTGTCGGTCATTGTTCTGCCCATATCTTCAGACCTGACTCCATTGTGGCATCGCATATCAAGCCGCCGAGCATGACGGACGGACTGCAGGACAGAGCGCGTGGCCCCGGCGCGCAGACCGTTTACAGCAAAGATGCCCGGTGCAAAAAATGTCATTAAAAAAACTAAAATGTGGTTTGTCAAAAAAGAATAGAATCTGTCTTAGCTTAGTAGGCCATGAGATGCTTTTAGCTTCACGATGCAAACACAGCTATTTTCAAAGATATTGCTGAATGTATTGCATCTTTCTCACAGGGAACCATTTCAAGGTATGGGTGTGTGTTGTCAATAAGGACTCCATATATACTCCTTTGAGTGGATGTGATCAGTGATTTCTAGCTGTAAGGAAAAGACTTGTTTTGGTACTCACCGCCTGTTCCTGGCAGATCTGAGTGAGACGCTCCAGCTGCTCTTCTCTCACAGCCTTGGTCTTCTCACATTGCTGGATCTCCAATTCCATCTCAACTTTGACTTGGAGCACATAAGCTACCATGGAAGAGGGAGAGAGAGAGAGAGAGAGAGAGAGAGAGAGAGAGAGAGAGAGAGAGAGAGAGAGACTTTTAAAAGAAAAACAATATATACTTTTTAGATCACAACATGATTAAATGGTCTGAAACAGAGTGACAGGTGGGATCTGAGCTTAGCTAAGACTGCTAGAGGTGTTTATGGTAAAATACATCAAGCACATCATGGTCCACGGTCAGCATTAGCCAACCACGCGTCCTTTGCTCCATATATGTCTGTCGTCACATATGCAAACCTCATAATTACCAGTCCAGTAACTCGAAACCTGTACTGAAGGAATTTTGTAAGTTTCTAAAAATGTTCCTCACACATGTGGTTCCAGGTTGACTAGATGGTGTAACATGGCGTCAGTATATTTCCAGCTCGTTCCAACCTTAATCTCGTACGTAAGACTTTACTGAGGCAAATATATGGCCCTCCTCCACTCGCCCCTCTTACCTGGAGTCAAGTGTTCTACTGACTGATTATCGGCATTATAAAAGAGCTTTGTCTTGGAAATATTTATCCTCACTTGGAGGCTTTGGTGAGTTAACCGTTTAAAGACATCATTGTTAGTAGCAAAATTGTTATTTCTGTTGTATTTGAATGTATTGTAAGATAAAAAGGGAGACATTAAAAAATGTCAATGTTTATTTTTGTACGTGTCTGCTTTGTAGACCTTACAAAGTCTGCTGCATTTCACTCCTCTGTATTCCCACTGCGATCGGAGTGACACAAACATTGCCACTTCATATGTCAAGCTAATCTTGCAAGAGACTCAATCCCTCTCCCGTAATAACCGAGCCGGCCCTTCAGCTGTACATTTATTGGTTCGAGTGTGACTTTTATGCTCCGAGGAGAGTTGCGGCTGCCTAACAAGAAAACTCAATCACTCACAAATATCAAACCCAACAGGTCGAGGTGTGAGGCGGGAAAATCAGCGGTGTGTTCCCTGGAAACCAACACCACAGCTGCATGTTAAGAAGCAGGCTGAATGTGCTTCACCACAGTAAATCAATGACGTTGAAAGCTGTATTGTATTGATAACCGAAATGATTAATTGTCTCATTGAGATGTGTTAGTTCAATATAATTGATCCATTAAAACAACGTACTTAATGTGTGAGTCATATTCCAGACTAATGATATTCTGAACTCAACCAAGACAGAAATGGCTACTTGAGACCGTATCATATATACAAATAAATAAAACAAGCCACATTAGTACGTTGATACTGTTTCTGATTGATTGTTCTAAGCCAACCAGCTGCTGGCTGCAGCAGCAACTGTCCTCCAGAGAGAAAATGAGCATATTTCTTAAACCGGCAGACTGTTGCTCTCAGAGGGTGTATTGAGGAAAACACGTCTATTGTTTCACTGGACCTGAACAAATCGCACACTGTGTGTGCAGTGGATCCTGTATGCAGTCACAGGCCCATGGTCAGTGTGACCCTTGGACAGATATCGAATCGATATGCATTAGAAGAAGGAAGAACCACCACTATATTCATTATAGCCTCTCTGAATCTACTTAACAACCCCCTTACAATCAATATGAGTGAGAGTAGCAGGGTGGCAGATATTCACTATGGGGGGATGATCAATAGCTGTATTGCTTTAAATAGTAAATAATGTGTATAATCATGGAAAGAATGGGGTCATTTAGGTCTTTTGTGGTATTTGGATATTTATGCACAACTACTGAGTTGCTGCACAAAACGATTCTGACATTCAGGCCAATTAACAACACATTTGAATGCACACAAGGTCTCTGTCTGCCTCACCGTCAATGATCCTCTTGACTCTCCAGATGCGCAGAGTGATGATGAGGCTGATGGCATCCCAGGGGCTGCTGGGCCCGTTGGCCACCGTGGAGGCCACCATGGGGGCCAGGGACAGCACAATGACAGCTCCATCAAACACCTGAGAGGTCACACACACAAAAGCATGTCGACACTTAAACAACGCGCAAATGTCAGCGTAAAGTGCATTTCCCCAAAATGCTGAACAATATCTATGTAGGAACAAGTGGAAAAAATACAAATAGTATTGAACACTGACAGAAATGGAAACCTGGTCATCAAGGCTTGTTAGCAAACACACAACGACAGCACTGACCTCGACTTTGTTCTCTATGTAGTCCCAGATCCCGAGCACGACAATTCTGAAGACAGTCTAAGACAGAGAGAGATAAATAAAAGCATTAAAATAGAGAGGTGAGGGATAGGGGATACATAAAAAAAGCTCTCGAGATATTATTAGTCTTCAGAGTTGTCATCACATCCAAATGTACTTTTTGTTCAAATACAATAGTAACTATGCTACAACCCTGTATGTGAAATGAAACAACCTTAAAGTGGCCCAGCATGTGTATACGTTCACATGTGCAGAGCAATGTAACTGACTGAATCACACAGACATCTCAAATAACAAAGAAAACAGTCCTTTTTAAACCGCTTGTATCCAAGTATTTAATAAAGCTATTATGCAAAGCACATCTATCACCTGTCAAATTTCCCATTGTGCTTTGTTGAGCATGTTATTGATTTATATTCCAATTAGTATTTGGTGTCATTTACGACCGGTCCTGCTAATCCATCATCCGCAGCGTATGTTGCACAACAGCGGTGGTGTCAAACGAGAAGTCCAGGGACTCCACCCACATGTGTGAATCCTGTTTTCTGATTGGTGCAGAGGCCGGTGATAAGCTATCTAACACCGTTCCTAAATGACTTCTCTTATGTCAGTGGGCAAGGTGGTTGGGACGGATCGTATCTCTGCAACCCCGTCCCTACCGCAATAATTAAAGCTCAGCTTTAATTATTGCTCCAAATGGCTCAATGGTAATTAATGTTTGGTTTAGGGCGTCGGGGCTGAAGCTGTCAGGGTAATTAGTTTGCACTGGAGTGGAGGCTTGTGGGCCAAATGATTCCCTCTCCATTTTGTTTTTTCACAATTCTAGAGTAATTTTAAAACACTGTCTTATCAAACAATGGTAAAATTGTAGAAAGACTAATTCCAATTATGGTTTAAAAAACAAACCAGCCATCCAGCCTCAAGGCAGCATTTCTGAAGCTAAAGCTGAATCCGAAGAAGACGACGTACTGGACGAAGGGCAGCCACGTATTCTAGTACCCTGGTTATAATAATAATTTAAAAAGAAATGCGACGTGTAAAACATTAATTTGGTGACACATGCCATTATCCAAGAGATGGAGGTTGCAAACTCACAGGCTAACGTGATAATAATGGGTAACTGTACGATTTGTATCAGCGCTTTTCTGGACAATGGATTGAGTTACCTCTGAAAAGAAGAGTGACAAGATGATAAGGCTGATCCAGTGGATTATGCTGGCAAATTGGAAAGCATTGGAAACTGTTGAAAGAAGAAACATGAAAAGACGTTAAGCGGCGGAGTTTCTAAAGTGACAGTACGAGGAAGCAATGTGTTTCTACAAAATCATTTTAATATAATCGTTATTAAAATTATTTTGGATCTCTTTGCTCATATCTTAGAAAGACGTGACTTGCCATTGAATGGAAATATCATTTTGTAATATTTATTTTCCACAAAGAAAAAAAAGGATGATCTCTTCTGCTTTTTTCCCCTTTTAAAAAGTCAAGGAGCTCTTTTTGAAAACTAGAAATGCTTCTCTTCTCTTTCCATTCATCAGCATTTCTTTTTTAATTTTCCAGAGCTCATCTATAAAACCACAATGCCGACCGGTATCTACAAACGTCCCACGCCTCTAATCTCTTCGTGCCCCCCCCACCCGCCCTATTGCCCAGTCCCATGTTTGTCTTGCAGGTACTGGCAGCAGACAAAGCACCAGATTACAGCAGCTCTGAAGTGATGCAGTCCTGCAGCTCCTGCAGCTCCTGCAGCTCCCGCAGCGAGCCTCAGGTATACCCGGAGCTGGATGCTGGCCAGCGATCGCTGGGGACGAGTGCCTACGGCTGTCGACGAGGGACTCGGTTCATTATCACCTTTCTCCATCACTCTGCGTCACAACCATTTACCATCCAGCACCAACAGATCAGGCTCCACTGTGACCAGCAGGACTGCTCACACGGACGTGATGGAAAAGAGGCCATGAATGCGTAACGAGTACTTTTTATGAATTAGTTACGTAGTTGTGTCGATGATTTCTACAACACTTACAAGTAAGTCTCCGTACTTGAATCGTTTTAAATTGTTCCGTAAATGTACTGTGGTGAAAAACAGTATGAGAAACAAAATCTGAAGTCTACCTTGTGTAAGTTATTTAAGTACTCTGTGTTAAACTCCACATTGTGTTACTTTCACAGTGTTTAGGGTCCCTTATGCATAATACAAATCCTACTAACAAATCATTGACATCAAAAGTGTGACAAGAAGTTATAGACTGTGCTGGTGTACTGCTACAACAAATAAGAATGAACCATTACACAAAGATTTCTTCAAATAAATACTAATCTAATGACCCCGTTGGCGGGTAGTTTACAATAAAGGAAAAGCACCAGTAGAGTTGATCAAGTTTTAGTTAAACAATGAAACTAAAGCATCTCTATGCACGCCGTGCATGTTGTATTGCCTCCCAGGTGTTTTATATATATATATATATATTTTTTTTTTATCTATGTCGCTGGAGGAGAAGATGCATACTCAGCAAATATTGATCAAATAGGAGGTACAAATAAGTAGCCGGGATCACTCTTTACATTGTAGGAGTTTGGTGTCTATCAGCAGCTCCAAAGACAGAAAAAGCACCACCAGGATGACACAGGCCACCAGGATGCAGTTGAAGCCAGCACTGAGCAGACACACTTGCCACAGGGCCACCCGGCGACCGCAGCACGGCTTCAGCCAGTTGGACCTGAAGAAAGTCAACAGAAAAGAAATAGGGCAGGTTTTTAGACATGAAATCAGTATGGCTCACCCATTGCATTTCTATACCTCATAATAGTCAAATTAATAAATATGCACTCAGTCATAAATGTAAGCCAGGCTCAAACCGCTGATTAATACATCATCTTTCATGTTGCCTTTAGACCAGTACCAGTGTGACCAAAGAGAATAAAGTGAGTGACCCCATGATAATTAATTCCACCTCGTTTAGAATGACATCGGATGGATCTGTGCTTGCATCGATTCCAATGTCTGAGTGCAATGCTGAACAGTATCTCAAAGGTTTCTTCTTGATATGTGAACTCCCCGGCATGGCCAACAGAGGGTGGTAGCTTACGCTTGCAAAACGCAATGTCTGTTTAATCCAAGTAGAGTCTGGCGCTGATGGCCAGGGCAAAAGGGAAAGGAAGCGTGGTCAGAGACGGCATTGACAGGGAGAGGGACAGTGGAGCTCTGTGAACTGGTGACTGAACCGGCAGCCGAAGGAGCGACTGGAATATTGATGTTCTCCTTTTCACATGGCAATGAAGGGAGTCAGTGTAGAGCCGCTGAGAGGAAAGGATTTCACGCTCAGCAAAATCAGTGGCCCGTTGATTTGAATTTTAACCTCAACGCGCATCTACATATCAATGTGAGAATTTTAATTGAATTGTATCTAACAACCACATTAGCTACCAAAATCCCCTGACTGCCTTTAACGTGCTGAATAGAAAAAGAGCAGGTTTACATTTTTAAGACGTGAAAAAAACACAATAGTGCAGTTTTCCAGGTATTGTAAGAATCCAACATTTAGGCCGATAAGGTGTCTGGCAAGATGACTGAAGCGCTGTTTGGAGATAGTGGCTAGTCATACAGACCAGCAGGAGATGAGAGAAACTGTGCCTCTCCCCGGCTCCCCAGCTGGTGTGGAAAGTTGGCTCTGCCGGGAAACTTTCCCTTCTCCCCTTGCACTGGCATTGAGGAGACAGACGTTGGCACAGCGTTTCTCTCCTCTGAACACGTCTTCATTTCTTGGCGTGGTGCTAATATGAGCTGTTATAGTGGAAAATGTCTTCATTTTTTATTTTTTTCCACTGTGACAAAACGGACCACGCTGCACTTACGGAAGAATCTGGGTGACGTATCTGTAAAAATGCCAGTTATAGTCCATTAAACCACATTCTTACTTTAACTCTTGGATGACGACGTGTTCTACTTTTGAAATATTTCTTTATACGCGTATGTCATTAACTCTATAATTCAACAGATGTATTCAAAATACAAGTTCTGATTTACCTTAACATTTGCTTCATAGCAAGAACATTGATTTGTTGATTAAGTGTCTCCTCTTTTTTCAGTGGGAGACGACACACACGTATTTCTTTAGACAACATGTGTGTGGATCTTTGGTCATTTGATCAAGGTTCCAGCTCCACAACAGATCAACGGTCAAACTTTAAGCTCTAACCTTTATTTGTTCATCTGACCATAATGACAAACATGAAGGAATAAACTGCAGGATATCAAACATAATGATCGTCTCCTAGAGAAGCAAATTGATGCACTAATTCGTAAAAATGTATGAAGCTTCTGTTGAGTTGATCATTGCATCCGTTTTTCAGAGGAAAGTATTTATTTGTCTGGCGGACATTGTGAGCGGAGCCACAAGCTCGTAAACAATGCACAGCTAATCTAATGAAGGCGTAATCATGCTGATAGCAATCATCTTCTTGGCTTTGGGTGGAGTAGCACTAATGTGCCACTTCCAGATGGTGCCGAATCTGCTCCACAAGAATCTTGGCGAGACTCTACGGATGCCAGGTATCATGCCAGCATACATGCTAGCATATATATATATATATATATATATATATATATATATATATATGGACATGTATTACTATGCACGTTTCTATGGTTTATTAATAACTGAGCAGAGAAAAACAACAACATCTAAACTCTGGATAAGGTCGGAGATGAAGGTCAGAGGGTCTTTCATTGTATCTTGCAATGACATATGAGCAAGGACCAAATGATCAAACAATTACAATCAATTTAAGTAAAAAGGAACTACCCAGTGCCAGGTCTCAGATTAGATAGTCCATCAAAGTGAATCTTATATCATATGATTTCACGCTTAATTTAACTGCTGCGTGGAAGCAAAAAATAATAAAAAATGACCTGAACAATTAATGAAGTGGGAGTAGTAGAGAGGAGTGTTAAAAGTGAATTACGCTTCTCACAAACTTTGTAAGCGGACATTCTCCTCAGGCTTTAACTCTGTCCCTCTGAGGCTCTGGTAATCATGTCACAGTAAGCCAAGCTTACAGGCCGCTGTCTGTAGCAACGTATTCAGCATAAAGAGATTAAAACAATAGCATTTTGTTCTGCATGTTGTAGCGAGCTTGTAGTTTGAAAGTCAATGCATCTCAACAGCGTTAAAGGGGGCCTCGCTTGTTCTCAACGAATCGGAAGGCAGCCTCTTGTCTGGGACCAAATCTATCACCGAAGGCAAAAGCTGTGTGTTACATCTGTCCTGCGTTGATAACAGATCTTCTTATAGGCTTCCGCTCTCACTCACAAAATCACATACACCGACACGCACGGGGAGAGAGACGAATAAGTGATGCGGGTTCACGGGAAGTGCAAAGACTCCGCTTTGATACGTAATACAAAGAGGCTAAATTCAGTAAATGTTTGTGTCCTTACTTCATGTCATGCCAAAACTAGCCCAGCCCAGAGGGGACGCAGTCAGACGCTGCTGGGGACACATGCGGTATATTAATGAGTCTGTTTAAAGCAACAGAACAGAAGAAAATGTCGTTTCTCTGACCCGCTCAGCCCTGACGCCCTGACAGAAGCACCTGGCTGGAGTCACCATGGACCAGCGCGGTGGACAAGGTCACACTCTGGCTTCAAGGATTCTCACATTGACGTGTTTAACTACCCTGATTGACTGCTTTACCAAAAAGGAAATCTTCCTATTGTTATTTCACGCATTTGCAAGACCTTTTTGTAAATTTACATTATTGGTCTCTCTCTCACTCGGCGTTTCTGTCGATGTCTCCTTTGGTTTCTCTCCTTCTCTACATGTGGAGCTGGCTGATATAGCCGTCCCTGTTTCCCAATGCCAGTGAGATTGAGTGGCGCTGGAGAGAGAAAATGAGTGGGTGGGGGGGGGGGGGGGGGATTAAATCAGGAAAAAGTAATCAATCCCAGCGTGTTGATTGAGATACCAAAACACTGGGACAATCAGTCTCACGGCACCTGATGGTCTCATTGGATGAAGTTTGATAGAGGGGGTTATATGGCTCAGTCCGATAGACAGTAATAAATAACGGGGCCTTTCATTCAAGTAGTGTAAGTTAAACTTATAAATGTTACTATTTCTAGTGCTCACACTATTTCTCTTTTTTTTCAGACTAACTAGAGGAAAATTGAAGAAATGCCAAATTTATATATATTCATTTATTTACTTATTTATTGGTAGCGTTAAGAGAAGGCAGAGGAACCTGATTTTTCTCCATATTATTTGTCTCATCAACTGTCAGGATCATGTATTTTTAACATTTACTAATAGTCAAACTGCTGCTTGAAAGCTGCATTGGCAGGTTTTTTTTCACCACTAAACTGAGACAGTGACTCAAAGGCAAAAGCTTACTCCACTTCACACACTCCAATCACAAAATACAAACCAGAACCTCCAACCACCACATCTCCCACAGTGGGTTTCAATGCACCAGGACCAGTTTGTCGATATAAATGTAATTTTTCTTTAAAACCAAACTACATGCTTTCAAGAAGCACTTCCGTATTCATGGCATGTGTGTTAAAAAGGAAACCAGTCGAGTGATAAAGGAAAGAAGACTTTCCTCTTCCTGCTGGAAAGTGTCCTATCAAGCAAAATCACAATGTGTTAATTCAGCCCCACCTGACAGACTCCAGACACGTAGCATCCTATCTCCCCTGCAGACTCCCAACTTCAACAACCAACGCAAACACACACACACACACACACACAAACACAAACTCATATATGCATTATGCTAAAGCAAGCACGGAAAAAGGGGACTACCAAGTAAGCATAAAAAACATGCTGAGTTTCCCTGATGCTGTCAGATTGCAGGTAATTAATTTTACATTTGAGAGATTCCCTATTACCAATCCCTGTGCATCATTGATCACAGCACAATCAGCATTGGGGAGGCAGCCCCAACTCTCCTGCAGCACTTTCAGTGGAAACACAACCAAAGGGATAAATGACTGATTGTGGAGTTAAAATACACAGTAAATCTCTGACTTCTGCTCGAAGAGGCAGGATCCTTTTTTTGGTTTTTTATTCCCCTCTGGCAATAACTAACAAGGAATACGACGCGTGAATTATTGTTTCATAGCATTAACACTTTTACATCGGTATTGTCAGGCAGGAATATTTGTGTTTATGTGTGACAGTAACATACCAGCTTCTTAGTTTTTTGATATTAAGTCGGTGCGCAATGACCGGAAAGACCACCAAAACGACTGAGTGCACACGAGGAACACACTGAACAAGGGCAACTGGTTTCCAGCTTTTCCTCACAGTCCAATGGGAATGCTTGGGAAAGACGCATTAGTACGTTGCAAAAGGACAAGAAGGTGTATTCTGTACTCCGTGCTTGTATGCCATACGTGTGAGTTTACATGTGTCCGGCCAGCCGGAGTGGACCTTCATCGGTACACAAGATCTCTGCTGAGGTGGCAGTTGATCTGAAGGAGAAGGTATTGTGGAGGTCATTGAAGATGCAGCTCACAAAATAGCACTGTATTTGGACTCCATAGATTTAATTAGGCCATGTGATAATAAGGTGTACACAGTGTCTGTGGATTAGTATATGGTATCATTATTACTATAGATAGTGCATTACTATTATTGTCCCAATACATTAGTGCAGTGAAGTCGTATCTGCATGCTCCATTAGATCCCCATCAAACCATCCTATTGTTCAGGGTGATCATGGGTTTTACAATTAATGGTGTTCTTACCTATGTAAATTATTTTTTTAGTAAAGAGGTGAAGAACAACAATTCTACCTGCGCTGAGGCGATCCGGCTCCACTAATGGATTTTTGATCCTTCTCTGTTATGAGCAGGAGAAGTAATGTCACACTGCGAATAGCAGCCACCAGTCTGCACGTGTGATTTGAAGGTGGGGGTTAACTGACTTGATCCTTGCATGCGTTCCTTTAGGACCACTACCATATTATGAATATGGCAGATAGCACAGCCTGTGGACAGCAAAGGACGGATCGGAGTCTCGAATTGAATCCGCAAAAATGAAAAAAGGGAGCAAATATAACTTTTAAGGATCCCTGACCACATATTCCCCATTAAGAATCACAATTCAAATAATAAGGAAAGTTTATATTTCAATTAATGAAGACCAATCTTGTCAAGTGTATTTTAAGCAAGCTATTTATAGCTAGTACAACACATAGATGCCATCATCCTTATTTACATAATTTATGAGTGTATAATGATCGGCAGTAAACCTTTACGTCATACTGTGATAGTTAACCTTAAATTGTTTAATTAATCTGCGTAGGATCAGGGATTAAGAGTGGAACGTTACACCAAGATAGTGAGACGTGAAACACTCTACAGTGGCACAGTTTAAGACAAAATGAAAAAAACAGGAATAGCAAGAATTGTAATTTCCTAATCTGAACACATGTGGCTTTAAAATACTTTGATGAAAGTATTTCATCATTTGAGATTCTCTGACGTAAAAGGTTTATCCTCAAGACAGACATGAAAAACATCTGACAAAGGATGGACTTGTACGCTTCGTTGGCCAAAAGCCATCCCTGTGGCAGCGGAATTAAGAAGGCTGGGAGATAACAGGGAGGCCGGTCATTCCCAGGTCGCAGTCTCAGACGACTTCCTCTGCTCTCTAATTAAATCAGGCCAAATTGGCTCCACTAGGTGAGAGCCGTCGGAGAATGCATAATTTCAAAAGGCAAGACTTCTCCACTTGACTTTTTTGCCCTCTTCTAACAAAGTTGCAGTATGTAAAGTAAAGATGCAGCAAATAGACACACTGGTAAAATGTTAAAACTAAACATCCCTTTAATAATGTGGCAGAATACAGGAGGTCACAGAGCTACCACCGCCTCAGAATTCCCAAAAGATAGCTGTGATTATATATGGAAAGAATGAAGTTTATTTTCCTTCCTTGACTATTTTTCTTAAACTTCGCAAATGGGCCGGTAATTATTTCCAAAATGGAACATTTTGACTCCTGGCCTAAAGCTTGTGGGAGGCAGAGGGCACGCGCACTTGTTTTTTCCTCTTTCCCCCCGTTGCACACTACCGATTTAGATGAACCATCTGGTGTTGGTACCTGACCCCGGACTCCTTGCACATTTGGAGCAGCCGAATGAGCAACATATGCTTCTGTCTCTGTGTCTGGCAGCCACACAGCCATCACTGGGATGAGAGGTGACATCATTCCACTGCTCAGGTCTGCAGTAGTAGCAGTAGCAGTAGCATTGGGGAAGGGTCGGGTGGTGTAATGAGCCGGTTAGGCATTCCTGAATCTTAACATATTCCTACACTGCAGGCTTTCATCCAGGCGTTATCGGACAATAACGTGCCCGGGCACTTCTCATTATCACATTGCATCATACTCGTCACTGACCTTTTCTATAGCTTTTACCACAGGCGACAGCGGCAGCATATTCAGCCACTGAGCAGGTGTTGCAGCAGCTTTTGGAGTGTCAGATGCTATGCTGAAAAGTAGTATTTTACATACTGCGGGCTTTAGATTGGAGTTGGTTTCAGGGCTACATTTGATTATATGTCCCTTTAAACAGACTTGCAGTTTAGAAAAGTTCTGTAAAGTACCTACATGGCTGAGGACGTTATTGCCTTAAGGGTTAATTTAGACCATCACTTTCATGTCAGCATGTATATGCCAGATATAGATGTCGGATACTATAAACTAGCTATTTTTGACTGAATCATTGTTTGTGTGTGACTATTTAATCACCAGTTCAATCCATCAACGCAAGTCGCAGATGAGGTCACGGTCCTTCAAATCTCCCTCGCTGACTTTCTCTGTCCGTCACAGAGCTCCAGCAACCTACACAGAGACGAGCTGAAACGCACCAACAAAAAAAAAAAACCTTCACCCGAAAAAGAAAAAAAAAAGTCAGCAAACAAACAAAAGCAGCTTGATGACTAGGAGGAGAGTGGGCAGCCATGAAAGTGCTGAACACAAGCCCACGCCACCTTGGTCCTCCCAGCATTTTTCCTAGACAGGAAGATGGATGGGCCCAACTCTATTAATAACCACACTCCACTTACCATGACGCCAAAACTGCTAACACTGCAACTGCCCCCTGATGCTAGCTAGAAAAACCACCTCCAACAATGCCGCCCACATCTCTCCGGCTGAGAACACTGTTGTTAGGTAACAACACAGTAAACGGGTGCAGGAAATCTCCAGCCCGTCCACCTGTCCCCCCCCCCCCCCCCCCCTCGCCACAGAACTGTGAACCCAGCGGCTCCTGAAAGGGGCCCCCGGTAGGTCAGTGTGACGTGCTGACAGGTGTGCACAGTATGATTTATAGAGGATATGCACCGATTTTCTTGGCGTTCGGTTGAGTTACAGCGCAGATTGGTTTTCAGCATGGGAAGGCCTACTTTGTGTGAAAAACGAGGGCAGAGAGCGATGAAAAAAGGTCGAGACGGTAAGCGCGAAAAGAAGAGAGTGAACTGAAGAAAGAGGAGGAGAAGCAAGAGAAAAAATCACAGGGACTAAAGAACTATGTAGAAAGATGGTGAAATAGAGAAAAAGAAAAGCCTATCAAAATGTGCAGAAGCATCACTGAAGGTACACTACTGTTCATAATGAGATGTGACAGCGCAGCATAAACTGGAATATGAAGTCAACCATGATTACAGAGGATTATATTAACAACCACTATATAGTACAGTGTGAAACGTTCTCCCACACTGTATAAATACTCAATGTATTTCTGTTCACGCATGCACAATTATGCATGCGCGTCTTTGTGTTTGTGTGTGTGTGTGTGTGTGTGTGTGTGTGTGTCTGTGTGCGAGTGACTGCTTCGCCGGCAATTTGATGTGAGGGCAGCGCAGTATACGAGAGATAGCGGTAAGGTCAGCTCCACCTTCCCAATGCTACAGGCTATGATATGCAAACATGGCTGACAGTAGGTGCTTCATCACACAGTGGCAGCTTGACACAGGAGCCTTTCCTCTTGATTAATCCCCTCCGCTTGCTTGCTGGTATTAAACACTCTGCAGCCATACAGTATAGGTAAGCCACGGTAACACAAAGCTGTGTTCCATCAGCATCTAATCGGTGAACTTGTGAGGAAGAATACGGCCTGCAAGTGCACTTTTTTTCCTTCATTTCTTTCTGGAATGAGTAGATGAGAAACGTTTGGCATTCCCAAACCGCCAGTAGGAATAACTCCCACCCCATACCCCGATGAGCCGTCACCATGTTGATGAAACACCTCTACTGAGGTTGTGACAATTTCACTTTCGAGAGTGGACGCTCTCTTCTTGCAAAACATCCCTCCGAGAACATTTCCCGTGCACAGCTTTCGTCGTGGTGCTCCTTCACCATCTCGGGAAGCCAATGAGCCTGCTAATGCAGGCCGGGGAGTGGAGGGGTTGGGGTGTGGTGGTGGTGGATGGGTGGTGGGGCAATACACCTTCCCAGGTAGAATCAGTGGAGCAGCTAACTGTTCCTCTCCCACATACTTTTTCATTTTGCTGTCTGTGGAAGCTGTCCTGCATTCTCTCAACTTCACTTCTACATCATTCTACACATCCACAAAGATGGTTCATTTGCTCTGCCCCCTTTTGCCTAAACGTAAGATCAGCAATTGTTTTCGGCTATTTAACTCCAGATTTTCCTATCTTAAGTACTTTATTACGCGGCAACATAGTCCACTCACAGGTCGCTGATGTCAAAGCGCTGACGTGAGGAAGCTGACTACTACTGCAGGAGGCCGTCTCTTAAACACGATGAGGGTGCACGAAGGGGGGGGGGGGGTGAATGTCATCTAATGAGGCTAATGGCCGCTGTCTGTTTGAGAGGTGGATCGATATGGTAATGAGGAGACGGAGGCACAGGTGTAATCACCGAAAGCCCAGCGGTGCTGAAATCCACAAAATGAAATCCCCTGTCCTGGGAGGGGGGGGGGGGGGGGGCAGGCTGACTGAGGCATTCGGGGAGACGCTCCTTCGCTGCATCTTACTGATTCTAATGACGTGGCCTTCAAGTCAGAGGACGCAACTTTTATTCACACATTATTCTCTTTCAGGGCTGATTCACACTATTTCAATGTTGACCGAAACACCTGATGGGACACAAGGCCCCAAAATAGCAAAGGTTTGTGATATTTCACCTTTATTATCACAAAGCAAGAGGTATAGCTGATGGTGATTAATGTAAGATATTAGTATAGCATTTATGGAATAGTGGAGACAGACACATTACTAGAGCGCATGCATGGTGGATTTAAATGGAATTTCATTAAAGCTAAATGAAAGAATGATGACTTTTACAACTCCCTCTGGCAGACTTTTTACAGGCAGACATTTTGCACTAATGGCTTGAATATGAAATAGTGATCTCAACGCACTAAGCACAGTTTGAGTAAATTGGGCTCACTGGTAAAATAACCTTCACCGCGGTATTGATAGAGCTTCTTACAGCAACGGTGTTTCAGCCCCTAGACCAGAACTTAGGTCTCTTTCCCCTCCGAACCCAAGCTCATTTCAACATATTGGCAGTTCCTTTTTTGTGATTACTCAACAACAGCAGGCCCGTGACCCAGTTAGAGTCTAAACAACCTTACAGGTATTTCACAGGTCGACCCCAATAGGAAACACAGCATGTCTAAGCTTGAACTAAATGTTATCCACAACAACACAAGACATACACACATCGATCCATTACGCACAGGGATGGAATTATTCGCCATCACTGACCCTAACATGAAACAGACACCCACTAGGGTTGCTAGTGCAGCGGGAGTGTCCCACTGTTGATGATGCGTCTGTGAAATCCATCTGTTTGTGGGCCATGACTGGCTAACCGAAGGGAACCAATGGAGTGAGACCTGATTTGGTGTCAAACGGAGCACTTGGATGGGGGGGCCTGTGTACGTATTTGGCGGGAGCGCGTTGGATCCCGGGCTACAGCTTATGGTGTTTATGTGCATCCCGGTGAGAGCTGGTGCTGAGCGCCAGGTTTGAGTCGCTGGACAGAATGGACGGACTGGACAGCAAGCAGGTTTTGCACGGTGACGAAAAGAAACCTGTTAATATGGTGACTAATCAAAAGGACAGCTGTGATGTGACCTCATACCCATATGCCATAACAGCGTTTCACACAATCCTGTTAAAGCGGAAAAAGCAGAACCACGATCAGCATGTCGGACGTTTAAAGTGCCTTTGTAATGGTGTCATAACCTTAAAAACCATTATACTTTTTTACATCATTTTACATTTTACATCTGTATGATTTATCAACTGTATATTGCTTTCCTTCTTAAAATCTTGAAGTTGAAAGGACCTAATTGAGTCCCAAATGCCTAGTGCAGTGAAAGATGAAAGCGGACAAACATAATTCGCAACGGGAAAAATAAAAGTATGGACACTAAAAATAAAAGGTGATAATATAAATCCTATACACTTGCAGTGTTAGCAGTTTTGGCGTCATTGCAGTTATTAATAGAGTTGGGCCCATCCATCTTCCTGTCTATGAAAAATGACTGCTTAAATTAAATTTACCAGACTCTTGGCAAGTTACCACAATATCTACGTAAAAGAAACTTCTAGTAAAAGAAACCCACAGATCGCAGGAGAAATGAGATTTGGTCTGATTCCCATTCCCATTTCTTGATTTGTTCCAGGATTCAACTAACTTTGTCACAGGAAATCAAATAATGTTATAGCTCAATATAATTTACACATTATTGTAGTAGAATATATTTTAGAACGTCCAAAACATAGATGAAGAGTAATATGTTTGGTTGAGTCTTTTCAAACAAGGGAGGAATCTGTTGGCTCAACACTGGCTGTGTGCGAGTTTGTGCGACGTCCAACCAACAGTCACCCACAGAAGGGAAAAATACCTCCGCTGACGCCTCCCTGTTGCCAAATCATTGTCACTGTGAATTCACAGACAAAGCTGTTTGAAACCAATAAATGATCACACGTCTGTCACTCACACTTGCCACAGAGGCCAATTAAAACAAAAACAAAAAAAAGAAAGTCACACTAAGTAGGGTCTTTGCAACAACCACCAACGTATTATGTTATTGAATTAACACAATTGTAAAACACATTCCACTGAAATGTGAGAGGTCCTTGTGCATGTCGTCTTAACCCCAAAAACATAATGTAGTTGGCTGCAGCAGAAAATGGGTTCAGTCAGGGACAGACACAAAGGGGCACACGTGCATGCTTGCATAATCCTACTGGCTGAGATATTAAAAGATATCAAATGCATCCATTCCATAGAACAAATGCTCACCATGCAACATTTGGCTGTTTCATCACTCACCCTTCCCTGTTTTCATCTTCATCTGCGTTGGAGAGGAGCTGCGAGCCGGCCAGCGAGAGGTCAAGAGCTGCGAGGGGCAGATCTCTGTAGCCAAAACTCACCAGCTGGACCGGAGGAGCCAAGTACTGGTTCTCATCCTCCACTGGCTGGGAGATGATCTCTAAGTCCGACAGACCGGCCACGTCACTAGATGCACGCCAACACAGGCAACAGACGGACACAACACACAGAAAAACACACGCAAACACGCAAGAACAAAGAGGAGACAAAACAGAGAACGGAATTATTAAAAATGATGAATTACAAATAAAAAGCATTGCTAAAATGAGGGTGGAACTACTACACCTCGCCAGCAAAATACATTTAAAATGTTTGATTGGGGTCATTCCCTGGTGAAAAAGTATTTTTATGTGAATAGTTTTAAATATCAAAACCACACCAGGATGACTTTCATCAATTGTCATAGAAGTAGCAGATGTATCCAAGATAACAGAGCGAAAGGGTCTTGTTGAAGACGCATATATGACCCCAAAAGCACTGCAGATAAGAAAAAAGACTAATTATTCAGCCCAACAACTTCACTAAGAACCCACTGTTGTTCACACGGACGGCCTCGGGGAGCAAATGCACAGTCGAGAAGGGTCACACACAAACACCCGCTCGGCATCAGGGCGCTACTAAGAATCCGCACACTCCCCCTCTGCTGAGGACCAGAGGAGTTGCTCAAAGACAGAGAGGACTGGAGGACGCGTGTTTTGCAGTAGTATTCTGGACATTTTCACCATCGTTATCCAACAGCGAACCAGCCGAGTTAACAAACAGCTGCACTGATGCAAGAGGAGGAGGGACAGGAGACAAATTCAAAGGTCAACTAATGAGAGACAGATAGGACCTGATATGAGATGGATTAATAGTATACAATGAAGACCTTGTCGTAATAATTAAAGGTCAGTGTAGCAGAAAGCGCCAAAGGTTTATCTTTTTTACACTGTAGACTGATGCCGCTGCCAGATTTAATACAGTCTTATTTCTCAAAAATAATAATAATAAATTTGGCACCAGTATGATCCAATGTTTGTAATGTGAAATCAACAATTATAAATTGTACAGTGTTTTTCTTTAAGATATGCTGCTTATCAAGTAAGTTAATTAAGTTTCTTAGTTTTGGCAGCTCTTCCTCAGCTACAGTAATGTTAGCAAGCACGCTAGTATTAGCATGCAATTAAGTAGAGTCATTTCATTACAACAGCAAAAACAAATTCCACATTATTGAAATTAAATGAGATTTTCTGTAAAATGAAAAAAATGACATCAACAAATACACAACATTTACATTCATCAAAGGTTATATAGTTCTAATGTTCATGTAAATCACAGTTGATACAGAAATGCATCACATGTTTGACCCAACTGAAATTATAATATACTACACCTGTGGGATTTGGGGGAATACGTGGAATAGATACTGAAATATAGACACAGAAACAAACCAGCATGATATTTTAGGCATATGACATTCTAATTTAGTTTGTATCTGAGCAGTTTCTCTCAATGCAAATTCCCTGTTTGTCAATATTTTCAATTGATTAGATCTTAGTGAATGTAACACACATTGAGGTCCTTGAAAACTTTGAGAGGAGAATTTTCTACGAGAAACTTGCACTTCCTCGGCGCAGTAAGTGCCGGGTTGGATGAGATCTAATAAGTATGCCAACATTCCTTTTGTTCGTGGCAGCAAACACACACCTTACACACTTACCCACTGCTTGTGGGCCAGCGGCGTGCGTGTGCCCACAATCCCCGGTTGTGTAAAAGCTGGGCCATCTAGAGTGTGGAGGTGGAAACAAATGCTGAGTGCAGCTGCAGACTGACTGTGTGTGTGTGTGTGTGTGTGTGTGTGTGTGTGTGTGTGTGTGTGTGTGTGTGTGTGCCCTGTGGTGTGTATTTTTAGACCGGAGCAGATGCTGGTGTATCATGTCTGCCGTGACGTCATGGCCTCTCTCTTTGTCAGCTGAGTGGATCCCCACTCTGCTCTAAACGTCAAAATAAGTCAAGAACAGGGAAAATGGGGAGGGGAAGCCAGCGCAGGAGTGAATGAGAGAAGGGATGGATATCAAGGGTTACACAAGAAGGAGTGCAATAAAGTAAAAGGAAGCAGAGAAGATAGGGGACCGGAGACCAGAAGGAGGCGAAAGGGAAAGACACAAGAGGCAAAGAGGAGGTTCAGGAGGAGCTCTGGTGAGGGGAAGAGGAGGCCATACATAAAAGGATGAACAAAAACAAATGTAAGTGAAACAGGAAGTGGAATTGTAGGAGTGATAAGAAGATTAGAAAAGAACAAACAAGGTAGTAAAGGAGAGGAAATGGTTGCTCCATATATTCACAAATACTAATTGTATGTTAAACACACACACACACACACACACGTACACACACACACACACACACGCACAGAACAGAACCATCAAAATATACAGTGATAATATTAACTCTTGAGGACCTTTGATACAATCTGGAGTGACCTGAGCTGTCAAAGGGCATCCTAATATCTGCGAGTGTGTGTGTGTGTGTGTGTGTGTGTGTGTGGGGGGGGCAGGACTACCTGTTATGGGAATCGTAATGACATCAACAAAGCCGAGGCTAATCTGATCCAAACTCTGTGGCCTCGACACTCAGATGTAACCAGCCAAACACACATTTTCAATGGAAGTGCATACAACATACTAAATGCCTTTCCTCAACATTCTCCAAAGGCACCAGGAGTCAAAAATACAAAACGTAAAAAACATCAGTAACGATTTAAAAAGATGGTGTTTTTGAGCAACAGCAAGATTCAAGATTTGTGTCTACAGCAGGAACTGCAAGAGAGTTTAAATGATGTCACTAAAGTCATTGTCCTTTCAGACTCATCATCGCTGCTTGAGGCTAAATCTGCTGCTACTAGCGATACACACCCACATTTGACTCTAGGTGGTAGCATTGTGGGTAATGTAGGCAAAAAAAGGTATAAAAACAATCCCACTGCCTTGTGAACAAGTAGACAGCTTGTGATGTGAAAACCAGCGCAGCATGACTGCAAGAAAAAAGAAGAAAAAAAGGCACCAGCTGTAGTTGTGTTCAAACTGAACACGTCAACCAAATGAATGAGTCACGGCGATCGTAAGCAGGTGCATGTTCCAGGTGAGTAAGCATGCGCTGCCAAAAACCTTTGGCTGCAGTCTCCGTCCCACGGACAAACTAAGGGCCGTCTCGTCTATCGGTGAAGAGAAAAGTAGTGGTCGGCTTCACCACCAGTAAACTACAGCTGAATAAGAGAGTTAACAACTTGTTCTCCAAGGCCACGTAAAATACAGGAATACGTCACTGAAGCACGTTGACGAGACAAATAGCTGCAGGAATACACAATAGGGATTCTTCATACTGACATAACGTTTAAAGTTAAGGGTGAAGACACATTTTAAAGTAGAGGTGGCAGTTACCAAGAGCAGTCATCTCTGCATGTATCGCATTCAACAGCAGCTCTGTTTGTTTTTCATTAATAAAAACCCTGTTTTTATTGCAGTCTTGTCTCAAGAGTTGCTGCCCTCATCGCAATTTGATGGGATTATTTCCCTCGCCAAGAGAGCCGCATGAGGATACATACTCTATCTATATAGTCAAAAAGATATTAACCAGAGGCTGTGATGCTGTTGGCTCACGTACGGTGCAATATGTATTATATAAGTGAAGAAAATGGATATTTAAGTGAAAAAAAAACGTTATATTTCGGTAGGTGGCAGAGCTCGTCCCGCCTGCTCAGAAAATGTAATAATGTCAGTCCTGAAGGTACAATAGAAACTCACCGTACATACTTATAAAACAAAAGAGTAAACAGAATGATTGCGTGGCATTAGTTTTAAAAAAGTCTGTAAATGTCAAAAAAAGTCGAAACTTTCTTTTTAGAAAACCAACTAACTTCAGAGACTGAGCGATTTATTTACGATTAATGCATATTTAATTATAAATATTGAGTATATGTTATCAGGTAAAATTGCCCCGAAGGTAGTTATTTGGTCTTCAATGAAAACTATAGAAGAAGCATAGAAAACTGTAGTAGTAAGTGTCTAGTCCATCACCATCAATGACTTACTTCTGCAATCACTGCTGCACCAAAAGAAAATAGCAACCAACAAAGGGAATGCAATGCATCAGCACATTCCCAACTACAGTAAATGCACGTCGGGACCAACGAGTACATGGTTGTGCTGGGGAAGTTGTCGTCGTTCCTCCATAACAAATACCGTCACACCTATTTGTTTTTGTTGTTTTTGTCGGAGACTCAATTACCACTCTGCAGCATGACGCCATGCTGTCCTCACCACACTTCTCGTACAAACAACATCTCATCCGTGAGCAAACCTCCTGATCTACAGCGCAGCAACAGGTTTGTCCCTCTTTCCAAACAATCAGGAACGGACACGTGACCCCTCGTGACGGGAGCTGCCAGGTCACAGCTCACGGTGGCGTACCTGGCGTGCCGACTGGCTGCCAGTTATCGGGTATCAGCTGCTGACCCAGCGCGTAAGAGTAATAAAACATGCGTATTTAGGTGTTCTGGATCATTTTAGGGAATGTCAACGTTACACCAGTGTTGTGGAAAATGCCGACTGATTTTCAAGGTACATTATAGCTCCTTATATTGAAAAATTATAAAAGGCAGAATGTATTGGCTGCAATCTCTGACTGACTGTTTTTTTTTCTCATGATTTAGCTGTAAACAAATGGCAGCGCCCTCAAGAAAGGAAACATCGGTCCAGATATCTGCTGGCCAAATCGGAAGACTAAAATGCAGCCACTTGCACTCGGAGGCTTATCGGTTGTCAGACTGAAGGATTCCTAGATTGATCAATCAAATGTATTTTTTGTTGCTTTTATTTTCATATTCTCAATTTCTGATTCAACTGGTTGGTGCTCTGGCTCCGCAAAGACACATTACTTGAAATCAGACAATATCCACTTTGACGCAAATAATAACTTTTCCGGTTATCCCGCCTGTTCTTATCTTACAGAAAGTGGCAATTTCAAAATTCTCAAAAAACATTATTTTATGGAAACACTAAAAAGACGGCGACTGCAGATGAGCACCCAGAGGACAGAAGTGATATTCAGGGGAGCACGGTGCCCCCGGGGTTGCCAGATAAAAGTACATTGTGCACTGTGGAGTTGCGGGCCAGGTAGGAAAGGTCACTACGTGACGACGGTTGCTCGAGGGACTTTGCTGACCAAACAGAAGGTCAGGAAAGTAAGTGGAAGCCAGCGGCGCTGAAGGATGTTCTTCCTCCAACAGCTGGAGGTGTCTCGCAATGACCCTCATGACCCTCTACGCGATACGAGAGATCTACAAGCAGCAATGGGTGAAAGGAAAATAATACTTTGTTTGTTGAATAGCAAAATTAGCATAAGGTCCTTAAGAACGTCAGCATGGTCGCTGTGAGTATTCCAGCGGTAGCAGTAAGATCAAAGCATCGCCGCTATGCGGCCGCACAACTTAACTTAACGTTTGCCTCGTTTAGGCGCCATCTCTCGACTACTGGACAACAAACCATAATCACCACCTAAGTGAAAAGAAAGAATCTCTGGGTGCCTAAACATAGAGACAGAAAATTCTGACAAAAACTGCATGAAAATTATGATTGCTTTTGAATTAATTTGCTTCAAAGTGCTGCGAAATGAACTCAGAACGTTAATATCCCGTTTAAACTCTCATGGGGCAATTTTTATAAATCCTAAATTCCACCTACACTCTGCATAATGAAAATGTGATTTACTTTTTCGCTGAATGAGATGCACTAGACAGCAGTCCTATTAGCAGTGATGAAGTGTTTGGGTACCTTTGGTACTGGATATGTCAGGTGGCATTTAGCACAGTTGAAAACGGTTCCATAAAATATGCAGAAATATGGAATGACATTGTTTGCTTTCACGTTTCCACGTCAGTTATGAATATTTGCATCTATCAAAAAAAAATGAAAGCTATAAAAACTCTGGGCCATTATATCAAACAGTGTTTCTCTGCTTATTACCTTCCAACGCCAGCTTTGAAAATGAACTTTCTGTTGGAATAAAGAACATGTACTTCCATCCAGACATATTTCATCCTGAACCAAACTCTACAAAGCCCCCGGTGGACCAAAAGCTCAACACACACACGTGAGATTAGGCTGTCAGACCACAAAGCCTGAGGATCTCAAACACAACCTAAACTTGGCCAGAACGTGGAGACAGGAAGCAGATGTTCTCTGCTCCCACCAGCTGCTGCGGGGAACTTTGGAGAAGCTGGACATCATTGTCTATTAGTGTTACGGACTCATCTTGTATAAGTAAGAACACCGGCTGTGGAGCAATAATCACTGAAAACAATTCCTAAAAACTCAACGCCTAAAAGTTGCGTCATGGTGGCAACAGTATAAAACCTGCATGTTTGTTGCGGCGCCATTAACAAAATAAAGGTATTTTTCTCGCCGCTGAGAGAGTTTAAGTCATTTTCGTCCTCCCTGCTGGCTCGTATTAAACGTCACATCAATATATGAAGATGAGGAAAAAGAGAAACTGTCAACTTTCACCTGAGGGACTTCAGCGGATCCAGATTGAACACTGCTACAACAGTGAAGACTGCAGAAAAAAAACAATACTTCTCATACAATCTCACCATTTTCGCCCGGTCAGTATTTACAGCTCGGTCAATTCATCCGCAGCGGTTTTCAAGGTGAAAGCGTTGAAATCATTACTTGATGTTAAGTGGTGTTCACATTGTATTACAAAACATCTGTCACATCTTACAACACCATTCAATTTCCAGCGGAACTTTTGTAATTTCATGCCAGTGAATATTAACGACGTCTGCCAAGCACATTATCTTATTAATGACATTACAGATTAAACTATGATGAATTGGATTGGTGGACTGCACAATGGACGCTTCCGGCCCTGGTGTGACCAGTCTCTTATCTGACCTTTGCAGATACAAGCTGTATAAGACACAGGAGACACAGAGACCCCGGTGAGACAGAAGTAAGACAGAAGATGAGCGTAAACCTTGATCAACAAAGAGAGGTCTGTGCAACTTTTTTACACTGTGTCAGTTTCCAATGATAGATTATTTTAATTTCTACAGACACTTAAAGAAATAAACGTCTTGAGAGAGTTACTGAGAGATTTCAGTTTTTTTTGCATGAACGGAAAACATAAAAGAGACAAAGTTTGTTCTACACTTTTATACTAGAGGTGTCGTCTGTTTCATCTTGAACATATGCAGCCGTCATAGTCACAGCTGCTATCTTTTTAAATTGTGAATATTTAGTTCAGTAAAAACAAAAAACAACGAGCAGTTCAATTGAAGATAACAAGTGACAATTTTTTGCACGTTTTTTGCAGTAGTTTCATTTTTTTGTTGTCTTTGCATTTTTACTTTCTGGAAAAGAAATCTTATCTTATCTTTGTTTACAGTAACATAGCTCAATAAAAGCAATAGAGATAGAGAAGTTAGGGTCAATACATTTTCAATAATACATGACTCAAAATGTGCTCTACCAAACAGTATTTATTCCACAAACAAGAGACTGATTTGTGAGAATCATAACTCTTGATCTTCATGAACCTTTTAAACACAATTACTGTAAATACAAATGTTTTTAGCATTTATTTCACCTCAGAAGCAGCATGACATGACGTTTGCTGCTGAGACTCGCTGTGCTCGGTGTGGGACCGCGAGCTGAACGGCTTCTTTTATGAAAGCACAAACGGAGCAATGATTTAGGGCTATTCATCTGGGTCAGGAGAACACATGCAGCTAGCTGAGATGAGACAAATTAGGGAGTCATGCTATGTCAGCAGAATCATACGGCAGCAAAGAATAACGTTTTTCAGCGTTGTCCCTTACCTCCTTACTTGTCCCCACACAATCACGTGCACAAGCTACAGCGGGTCGCCTCTGTGATGCAGCGGCTGTTCTCACTACGCACTCACAGAGCACAGTTTAGAAATGGAGTGCCGGGAGAAAAGGAGTGACTGAAAAAAATGGATAATAGTAATGATTTTAACTGTACGTTGTTCCGTGGGGAGGATCAACGTACAGTGACCTACGGCTGCAGAATGGACGCTGTGTAATCGGCGTTGTGCAGGTGTGTTTCTGCATCTCAGTGTGCGTCTGTGTTTAGCATTGAGAGTGACGAGGGTCAGAGGCACCTCAACGGTAGCAGTGTCTCTGTTAATAAAGGTCATTATTGTAGAAAAGGGAGGCGCAGAAACCTGGGAAACAATCACAGAGAGGGGACTGTCTGAAGAGAATAAAAACAGAGGCCCGCCGAGAGAATTAAGCACAAGAATAAGGAAGGAATACTTAAGAACGGGATGCATGTACGCGCCCTATCAACAATTCTGCATCTCTGACATTTGACCACACATGTTTTTAGGTTACACTTTGACACATTTTCTTTGAATATATATGTTTGAGAAGAAAAAGAAAAGTGCTGCTTTGGCATAGAACAGAGTGAGGAAGACAAGAGCATATTGACTGTACTCACTCTGCATTGGCCATGATGCTGGCTGATGGAGAGGAGAGATGTGGAGATGGTTGTCACAAGGTTTCCACTTCTGGTGGTTTTAGGAATGCAGTACACCTGTTCACCTGACAGAGGCCGCTTTCATGTCAAACCTGTGAAGAACAAGGCCTTTAATGTAAGTGAAGAACTTTTTTTTTTTTAAGTTTTACTGCGCAGTGATGCCAACGCAGCATATTTCACCAATTTGACAAAAGGGTCCAACAATAATCTGGGTGGCTGTCTGGTGATGTACTGGAACATGGAATTTATCCTATAGGAGTTGTTTCTTGTACATGATGAAACATTTGAAAATGTTCATTCCTTACATCACATGCTTGTCAAGCCATGAGAAGGCTGTTTGAGGGCTTTAAGGTCCAGGTTTAAGTTTCAGACTAACATAAACCCCAGGACAAGTCAAAAATGTGTTTTTTGAAGTTGAATGGAATAACAATGAACAAAACAGACTAGATTGAACGTGGAGCCGAGGATATACCCCCCAGTTACCAAATGGCTGTTGAAACCCCAAAGGCAAGGGAACCTTTTGCAAATGTGAAGTTTCAACGACACACAAGCATTGATCTGCTTAAGACATTCAGAATCAGACGCAAACATGTTACACATTTCAAATCCTGTAATCATGCAGAGGCATCTGTGATAAAAAAAAAATGTATTATTTTTTTTAAAGATCATGAAAAACTGATTTACTTGGTATCAGATTCCAACTAAAGGAGAGTTGTGCTCGCAAACACCGAGGGCTGCTCGCTGTCCACGAATGCATTATTCACTTGCAGCAAAGGACCTACCTGTGTGAGATTCACATCGTTCGCGGTGCATTCGTGCCTCCCGCTGCCCCCTCGCTGATAGTAATGTCTCCCTCGGCGATGATCAGAGTAAAGTGAAGCAGCAGCAGCAGCAGGCTCGCACTGTGTGTAGGCTGCAGCTATCCTTAGCACTTCTTTTCTTTTTTTTGTTTTGCATCGGAAGAGCACGGCCGCTGCTCGCGCTGCTCCCACTTGCGCCGCTCGGATTTCAGCGCAAAGCCAAAGGGGCTCAAACGCGAGAAGCATCGCCGCTCGTCGGGATCATATTAGCATCTATTAGGGTCGTTCAAGATTGCGCCAAAATCGCGACCTCCCCCCCTTCACGTTGTGGTCTCCTCTCTCCCGGTTTTTTGGAAGGTGTCTTGAGGGGGGAGGAAAGGGGGAGGAAAGAGGGGTGGGGGTGGTGGTTGTTGGATCCGGGTTCTGCTCCTATCAGCCGAGGGTTTCCCCCGGCGAGCGCAGCGGGGAACCCTGCGAGAGGGAGCTGTCCAGGTGCTGAAGCGAGCCCGACGAAGCCTCCGCTCTCTCGCTCTCTCTCTCTAGTCTCCCCCCCCCCCTTTTTTTTTAAATTTATTTTTATATTCCACACAGCAGCGGTCGGGGAACGCGATATTATCCAAACGCCATGAGAGAATTGAGGTTTCGGTGCCGGAGACTGACAGTAGCCGACGGATCGTGTGACACTCCGGTCACGACATAGCAAACTAAAAATATTGATTGGACGCGTGTGTGTGTGAAAGAAATAAAAATGCTGAGTATTGTCTCAGTTCCCGATCTAGGCCAATTTGAGAGCGGATTCTCGCCACAGATTATTGTATTAGCTGTACGTCCCTCTCCGTGGCACGAATGGGTTGTTTTATGGTTCCCTAGAATAAAGATACTACGGGAATATTCCTTTGCAGCAATTGGTTTAAAGGTTTGTCGTTCATCGGGATTAGCCAGTCGATGGTTAAACCACACATCAATCAATCTCCAGCGCCTCTCGCTTCCTTCAAGCGCGCCTGCACGTGGGCTGCTGGTGACGTCACGGGCCGTAGGCTCACGTCGGGCGGTGCGCGCCAATGAGGAGGCGCGGGGACGTGAATTAACAGCGGCGGGCCTGCGGTTACGCCCGGGGAGCGATGCGTGACGCCCCGCGTGTTCAGGGACCGGGTCGAAGGCTGCTGCGGAGTTTAAAAGACAGACGGAAAACCACAAATCCACGTGTTGGAGATCATTTATTGAGCACGTGAGCAGAGCAGTGTGTATTTTAATTGGCACGTGTAGAAAAGTGCATCGTCAGGAAAAAAAGAAAAATTTTACTTTCCTCCTCAACGACTAATAGGGATATTTGTGTATTATGGAAACAAGAGGATTTGTTAGAGGAACTTTTTTTAATCAATATTTTGAAATTTCCTCAAATAGAGCTCTTCATGCAACAACCACTGAAAGAGATTTGATTGGAAATCTGAACAGCTACTGGTTACATATAATGGAAATAGTGAGGCAAATGGCATCAATTAATAACAGCCATCTTGAAAATAACATTTAGAAAGCATTAATGGTTTTTATTTTCTATAAAGGCATGTGTGAAATCTGGACCCCATTTAGTCATTCAAAAATAAACACTATTTACTTAACAAATGATAGCAATTACATCATAATCAATGCAAATGACTTTTAACTTTGGAAAGTATAACTTTACAATATTTCCTCAAGTTAGAAATTTTAGAGCGGAGACTCAATTCAGATGAGATTGAGAGTTTCTGCTTGTCCGTGCCACTTAGACAACGAACTAAAGAGTATACAGGGCAGCATGTGTACCCTTTCTTAGGAGGGAAAAAAAGAGGCACTGCAACATTCTGACTGCACCTGTGGCCAATCCAACCATGACCGATAGATCTCTTGCAAAAGAGTTTTAATTTGTAAATCAAAACTGCCACGATTGTGTAGAAGAGGGAGCACGCTCCTCTTACATGAATACAAAGTGCCTTCGTCGAATCACCAACTACAACTTTGTGGGACACGCATTGTATATTCTCACTGACCTTGAAAACAAAACGGACCATGAGGTTAATGTCAGTGGGTAAGAAAGGCCTTGAATATGAGCAAGATTTAGGAAAAATATATACATATATTTTACAAGAAACTCACATTTTAATACTAATATTAAAACTTTGTGAAACTCAGTCTCAGAGAGACACAACTTCCCCTGTGAAGTCATTACGTGGGGAAAATGTTTCTCGCCCCCTTCTTGCATGTTTCTTTCACTACCGCTGCAGTGGTCAGTCAGCCCAAATGGATCAGGGTCATGACAGTGGTGTATTCGTGCTGCAGACTGTCCGTGTCAGTGTCGCAAAGCGTGTAGTCGTCTTTGACGATGCGGTCGCAGCCAATCTCGCCGTTGCCGAACAGGCCGAAGAGTGGCGTGTTGGGGAACACCTTGTGAAAGGCGTCGGCCTCTACGTTGGCCTGGTTCTGGTAGTAGTTCTGGCCTCTCCCCACGCAGGCGAACATGAACCCCAGGGTGTTCCTCTCGGGAATTTTGGCTGCTTTCAGCCGCCGGATGGTGGCTTCGGCCGCTTTTGGGTTGCTGATTTCTTGGTCCAAGAGCACAGATGCCCCCTGCACCTTGGGGCCGCTCAGGGCCAGACCCACCACGCCGAACGCCCCCTGGCTACAGCTACGGGGCGGCAAATGGTGGGAGAGTGAGATCGTGATACAGTAAATGAAATAAAGCCACAGCTAGTTCAACGCCACAACGGTTAAAATGATAATTCCCAGCGTTTATTCATGAATTCAACTTTGAGCCTTTGATCGACATTTCCATGAATTGTGACACAGAAATAGCGGGATTCAATTGACCCCTCACCTATGTAAAGCCTTTCAGTAGAACAATGTTTAAAGAACAGGCATCACTTACAACTGATCTTTCCCAAATGATTGTGTCCCATTTCCTTCATTTGGCTCCATTGGCTCACTAAGCCTACATGCCGCTGCCGCAAAGCGACTTTGAGTCATATTTGTTTTCATATACATGTCTACGGACTAAGGTTCATCATAGTGGATATAACCCTCCATCCCATGTGGTTATCTTTGCTTTCAGCCTCTTGAAGGTGTATTAATACACACTCTCCAACGCACACTGCGGCACAGCGAAAAAGGAAAACCAGCGTCGCCTTGTTTCTTTTTGTCAAGCTATTCTGACCTAGCAACAGTAACTAAGGGGGGGCGGGTCTTAAGATCGGTCAATTGTTATTTCTATCTTAAAGCATCATTAATCTTTGGAAAAAAAGAAGAAAAATATACATGTTTTAATGAAGGATATAAACTCACCAGTGTCTAGGAGGAGAGAAAACACTTTCTACCAGCCCTCCTGCAATGAGGGCTTTGCTCTTGGCCAGAGGCTCCAGTATCTGGCTGAGCAGGTGTAGTCCTCCAGGTTTAAACGCCTCATAGACAAAGAGCAGTACCACACGCAGCTCCGGGTTGTCAACAAGTCCTGGAAAGAAAGTAAAAAACAAAACACTGATAGAAAAAACAAGTTCTGGAAGATTTACATGGGTATAAGTTCCCCATTTAGATTATTGAATAATTGCTTTGAGCCAAAACTCACCTGCTTCTTTCAGAGCCGCCGTACAAATGGACTTCTTGCAAAAATGAAAGGGCTTGATGTTGACACCGTCTATGCTGGGAAACATGATTGCAAAGCCAGCCTCCCCCTCCTGGTACTCCCGAGGAAGGCCGGAGCCACTGGGAGTCACTGCACAGAGAGGCAGGTATGAAGTAGAATGCCAAGCACATAAAGCTAGAGGAACAGTGGTCACTAGTGGACCCTCTGCATTGCAGACTGAATACACATAACCGGATATTTACTCACCATAAGCAGCCTCAAAAAGACTAAACATATACTGTACATAAGGAACAGCTACACAAGAGGATTTTTGTACTGTTAATCAATGGCAATAAAGGCACTTCTAAACACGCTCAGGTCCGTTTAGCAGACGAAAGAGGTGAGAAATGAGAAAACATACCAGAATTAAAAGACATTCACCACTCGGAAACCTTTTAGACTTAAAGGGTTTACATTTTTGTTCACTACAGAAAACATTGCACTGGAATAGAAAACAGCAAATCCAGCACTTTAGTATCCCACTCACTCCCATCCTCCAATGTGTTCCGGTTTATAGAATTCATAAGCAGTAATGCAAAAGTACTTGCTCTAAGTGTATCACAAGTCATCTTTTTAATACTGTGCAAACCCATTACCAATACGCATGAATAACCAGATGTATTAGGCTTTATGGCAAACCAATTACAAGTAATTTATTGCTTTTAAACTAATCCAATCAAAGATTTAATTCAATTGAATCCGATGTGTGTGGAGACCTTGTGGTGACCCCTTAACTGCAATATCCCAAAATCAGTGTTATTGCAAACAGCTGCAGCTGCCATTAAACCTGATCTAGTACAGGAGCCCGATAAGCCATCATCCTGAGGAAAGAGAACACGGCTGATGGAGTCACTTCTCCGCAGGGTTGTGATTAAATGGAAAAATGGGGAGCACAGCACCACGCCGACGAGGCAATCTGTCAGAGGGAGAGGCGGCGAAGCGAGAGCCACCAGTGGTGCTTTACAACCAGGCAGCAGCAGAGGAGATTAATCGTAGCACTCTATGCTGAAAGGTGAACTATTCCTCCTCGATACACCCAAGACACCTGGTTATTTTTCTGCTTTTTTACATACCCTAGCAAGATGAATGTGATGGGCCACATCTTTGTACCAGCATGGATTTGAAAGATTAAAAAACCCTTTTCATGCAAACATAGTTACGTGATTCCTTCACATGACTACTCGTTTTTAATTGTGGGGGAGGGGTGGGTGGATTTGTTATTTTTTTCCATATCAACGAGAAAATATGACCGAGACACAAACACTTACAGACTATTCCCGGCGTGGTGATACCCATGATGTCACAGCTTTTGGGGAAGAGCTGATTCAGCTGTTCAACAGTGTCTTGACTGTGGCGATCCTTTTTTGCTTCAGTGGTTGAGAGGAACATAATAAGAAAACAATTAAGAAAGATGACTATTTAATATAATTATTCTAATATGAAACATACGCATATACAACAATGCTAGACTAAGACGGATTTACACCAGCAAAACACTGTTGAGTGTTGCACAGCACTGCTAAATACCTAAAATACCTTTTGAGATCTGTAAGAAACAAAATCTAAAGGATTTGTGTGCACGCCTCAACTTCCTTTCACTGATGGTCCCGAAGGTGTCAATTAGTTCTCGTCAATAGTTTCACCACTGTCTTGAATCACTGGGCAAGCTAGTTCTACTCTAAACCACAAATAACCATAGCAACTATAAAATGAACTTGAATTATTTGGACATTAAAAAGAGGTAAGCACATCGTTATTTATTTTAAAGTAAATATTCATGATAAAAGTACCATAATACTATAACAAAAATCCAAAGAATGTGTAATGTCACAACATGTGTTACTGAAACTGCAGTGATAAAGAGGAACAGTAGACAAACTGGCCAGCATTATATCATGACCAAACTTTGCATCAAAACCAATTTATTATGGCTACTGCAAAAATAAAGCAATTTTTATTGTTCAAAAATTAGTCTATGAGGCCACCTATAAATGTAAATAGTCCCGATTAGTGACTTTCAGTTATTATTGTGGTACCCATAAACACACGCGCGTGCATTAGCCATACTGCTAAAATGCACCATGCAGTTTATTGCAAATAGTGAAATTGGTGACATTTATAATAACTTCCATTGGCCGTAGTTGCAAAAGATGAGGGGCAAGACTACAAGCTTTCTGGGAAAACCCTGCACTAAATTTGTTTGAATGTATAATGCATAACATTTAGGTTTTTGAGGCTATTCAATGAGATTCACAACGTTCATGATCCTTTGAATACAAGTCTTTTGCATCTAGAAGTTTTTTCCCTGTGTGATATTCTTACTTCTCACGCTTTCCAGACACACAACTCAAATCATTGTGCACAACAGAACGTATCCACCTTTCCAACACATTGAGTCAAATAACCGATAACACGAAAAAGCCCAACAGCAGTGAAAAACAATATCTAATACCAACCTTTATTTTGTCTGCTATCAAGTCGTCCGTTGAAGCTTTCTAAGTCTACTAGTGTCAGAACCGTTTTGGGAAGGAGAAACACTTTCTGGAAAGAATCACAGGTAAGGGGCATATGTTAAAAAACACGAGACACGACCAAACAATATCTCACACCTTTTCTTTAACGTGTGCGCCGTGCTTTGTTTAAATCAGAATACACTAACAACCGTTAGCAGCGCGTGCAGCTCACAGGTCTCTGAACGTCCCCGAGCCGCTTCTCCCATCCTCTCCCTCACTAACCTCCACCTCCTCGGCCAGGATGCTGCAGAGGACGTGGGCCCCCGAGGCGGACGGCCCGCAGGCCGACACCCAGGTCAGCTGCTGCTGGGTCCTCAGCACCCTGCGGGCACAGTTCCTCCACAGTCTGCACACCCTGCGGAGCACAAACACACGGCGCTTTACCCGCGGCTAGCTGGAGGGAACCCGGGTTAGCCGCCCCAAGTTCTCCTGCTTCTTTCAGGGGGGCGCATGCAGTTACGAAAACGTTAGCTAGGTGAAGTGAAACGACTCCCATTCACATCATAAATATAAACCATGTATGTGGGGGGGAAAAAAACACAGTTTCGTTTCCTTTCTTCAGTTAACAGTGGAGCGTACAAACATTCCCCCGGTTGCTTACCTCGCGACCCGCATCAGCGATTTGGTTGGCACGAACGTCAGGATCCGCTCGACCACTTCGGCGACATTGCTGAGCACGTACGCGGCCTTGCTGTCTTCTAAATAGTCGGTAAATTCTTCATTTTCACCCATGTTTTGTTGTGAAGTCGTGGTCGTTTTTTTTTTTTTTTTGTTGGCTGCCCAGCTACGACCTTTGACCTGCTGCCCAGCCGCCCCCGGTGTGATGCTTCCCCCTGTGGCGAGGAGGAGTTAAGGCAGCGAGCTCCATTTGCTGTAGTTTAGATGTGATCGTTTTGGACCGAACATATTTGTTGCAAAGTATTAATATTGTCTTTTTTTTACCCTTGTATATCGCTGGTCTCACCTGTTTAGCATTATTCAATCTACATTATTGAAAATATTTAAAAAGACCATAAGGTTTCATCTGTAGACTTTTGTTTCAAGCACTAAAATACCAAATATATTCCTAAAAAAGGAGTTTTAAACATAGATGTTTAAAAACAGTATTACCATATATTGCATTATTGAGTGACATGACAGAATATCATTTAATAACTAGCCAAAGTAATAACCAAGGCTGATCACCTACATTCACCCCTCTGAAAGTAATAAAAAAACTGAACGTATAGATCCAACCATTTATTACACAAGCTTTACTTTTCCAAGATAAAATGGGAGCAACAAAAAAAAAGAATTTATCAACGTGGGCAGAAAAGTACATTGTGGAAACATTATCTAATTAAACAGTACATTCAAGCAACCGTGCCAATTCAGTCCATCCTTGCTTAGATGAAGTGTACATCACATTGAAGAGTTTTACAATACAGCAGAAACAAAGAAAACAACTTTACAAAAGTACACGTAATAAAAGTCCCTTTATATATCCGGGGCTTCATTTATGGCCTTGATGACATTTATGTGCAGTGCATTTCCACAAAAAAAGTGCAAATCCTCCCAACATATACATGTAAACTTGAATGATAACTGACCTTTGATTACAGTGTGTAAAGCAAACAGTATGTAAATAAAGCAGTGTGTGCTACCTTTGTGTTGAACTGGTTTCTTCAGGATAAGAAGTTCAGAGGACACTTTTAACCACCAGGCCAAACATCCATATTCAGAGTCGATGAAGCAACGTGGGGAGATGAACACAGCGGGGTCAAATGTTAAGCATCTCCACTAAAAACTGATCCAGCATCCGCTGTGCGTTGAGGCTTTCTTCTTTTACGCGTGTGAGTTTATCTGTTAATACAGCATTGCATTGGTTAAAAGTCATAATACCACACAAAGATGGACAGGATTTAAACAAAGCTCTAGTCCAGGATAACAAACAGCATAGTGATCACTCATCAACTACAATGCTGTAGCTACAAAATAATGCTCCTTAGTCATTATTAATGTTAAGATTTAAATTATGATCATGACCTACAGTATCTACTCCAAGCACTTTACGGTCATGATCACACATATTTGGTCTGTCTTTTCAATTTTATTCTAAAGCTTAAAAGTCTTACCATTCCATTGAATGATCCTTCCATTTGATAAACACTCAACATAAACCCTCTAACCATACATACATGACAGAATAGAGCTCTAAAACTGGTATGCTTCTTTAATTGACTGGAAGGGGCTTCTCTCCACATGTACAGCGGTCAGCACTGCGTCCATTCTGCTTCAAACCAAAGCACACGCCTTCTTGTGTTACCATTCAAACTGAAGGGAATTTGAATAAATCAACAAGTCAAATCTGTATCGAGGCCAAAACAGCAGTGTAGTTCTTGGGAAAGCTTAACATTCTAAATCTTGGAATATCAATGCATTTTTTTTTTTTTTTTTTTTTTTTAAACTTGTCCTTTCAATTTAGCAGTGGTGTACAAGGCATTGTGGACCCCCTGCGTCATTTCATGAGCCCCTTACAGACGTTGCCCACTAGCATCCTGCCCGGCCTTCAGCTCATGAGCGACAGCACCGTGCAGACCGAAGTGCTACATAAGAGTAGAAATTGTGAAACCCGCTGCAACTTCTCATGACCAGAGGTTGTCTGACCCCCCCGCCACCCAATGCCTCAGTTTTAGCATGCATAACAAGAAACTTCCCCATTTGTTTAAAGTATTTATGGGTTTAAGCCTTGCGTCGTAGCCCTTTTCATATAACAGGACGTTTGAGATTCAGCACGAAAGAATGCCAGAGCGCATCCCAGCCTACGCCTCGTTTAAGGCTACTCTCAGTTCATTGGTCAGGATGCGGTTTTTCTCAAGCTGCTTGTATAGATGGTCTTGACAATCAGACAGCAGGTAAGAAAGAAGGGAAAGAGAAAAGGCAGGTTAGTACAAGAGACAAAGAGTTAGTGCGTTGAAGATAAATACAGAACAAGTATCAGTTTGTATTCCAGCGGTTGAACTGCAGACCTCGTAAAGCAAAGCTCCAGACTACTGAAAGTACTGAGTGATTGAACTAAAACTGCTCGCTACATTTGTCTTTCACATTTCACGAGGTCTCCATATGTCCTGGCAACACTCCCTACTCATTATTCCTTTTGTAGTCTCTGTAGTTTAAGATTTGTTTTTAACCATGTGATATGAAGATGTACATAAGACCAATATGTAATCTACATGAGTCGAGGATTTTTGGTGCAAGAGTCAAACTTATAAACAATTTCTGAAGGGTAGACCTCTCATGGTACAAACCCCGTCCTTAAAAAAAGATTTTTTTTTTAAATAAATAAATAGAGGATCCAGTCACTGGAGATCATTAAGAGGTTAAAGTCAGTGCTGAAAATCGCTTGAGGTGCAGTTTTTTCTTTTGGCCACTAAAGTGCGGTTGAGATACCAGGTTTTGGGAACGGTTGTTACTCGTCCATATATATATACGGTCTATAAAAGCAGGTAACCTGGCATAAATTACATTTAACATCCTAATGCATTATAACATATAGCAGTCCTCTCGAACAGAAAAGGGAACAGTTGGATGAGCTTCAGAGTTTATTCAAAAGCTGCTCAACAGAACAAATTAAGACAAAGAATACACATAAAATAAAAAATGAAGGACTGGACAAAAAGAAATGAAGAAATGAAGAAACAGAACCAGTGGAAGGGGAAAGGGCTGGCATAGATGGAAGAATGTTTATTTCACAGAATGCATTACGGTCTGTGTGAAAGACGAAGAGGTGGATGGCAGCAGCGACAGTCCAATGTGCAGTAGAGAAATACAGAGACAGTTGGGCTGTGCTGCACAGGAGGGAGACGATGATGCTCAAACAGCTTCTTCAGTAATGGGGGGGAAAATTTAGCTGTGGAAAACATAAAAAAAGGAACAAAGACCAGTGTTGGAGGAATGGGGGGGGAAAAAAGGAGGTATGGAAGCAATTGCATGCAAAACTAAAGAGGGAAATAAAAGACGTGCTGAAGCAAATGAGAACCAAGCATGAGGGAATTTGGAAAGAAGAAAAGATATTAGAGACTACCAAGTGTAGTTAGAAGTTTACCAATAGGTTTGGAGCATCTAGGCCTACGAATCTAGTCAGAAACAAGCCAAAAGCACCTTTACATCACACGCACATCAAGGTTAGACAAGCAGTGAAAGAGGATTTCTAAAAATCTACTCATGTATAATATCACTGCACTCAAACATGCCACTAGAGGGAGCCATTGTATCTTGATTGCTGTGGTTAGTGTTGCTGCGATCCAAGGCACAAAGCATGAACAAGCAAGGTGAATTACATGGAAGTCATGTCGTTGAGGGCGTGGTCCAGCTCCTCGCTGATGGCCTTGTACTTCAGTTTCTGGGCATACAGCTCATCTATTTTGTGGTAATTATGTTGAAGCGGCAGTGAAGGATTTGCAAAAAATAAAAACAGAAGACAAAATAATAAGAGTCAGGACGGAAGTAAAAAGAAAAGTAAACACAAAGAGGGAATTTAAGAAGAAATGCGTGGACAGAAATAGGAAGTGTACATGCAACAGCTGCCGATGTGTCACATTCCTGAAGAGTCACTGAGAAACTGCATCACATGTTCCGTGACCCTGTGATGAAGGCTTGGGACTCGCCGGCCTTCATCGGTCACTACACGAGAATGCTATATGGCATTGTGGTGAGAAAAGTTATTGCCCACATGAACAACATCGGGCAGGCCTCTGTGATTTGTGTTCTCCCTCTAACCCACCGACCGATATTTGTACAGAGGTCCATTAAACTCCCTGCTGCCCAGATAAATAACCTCACACTGCACCAGTTTACAAGAGAGGCCCTTCTTTATGGAGTAACCCTTTGAGAAATGACCAAAAACCAGTTTACTTTATCAGAAGAGATCTCACTTCACTAGAGAACCTAAATAAGACGTAACAAGGTTTCCATTTCGAGTTGGCGTAGTAACGGCATTGCACTGGAATCCCTACATTTTAGCTGAATGGCCACAAATGGAGGAAAAGACTCATACCTTCCAGATCGTCGATGGTCTTCTCAAGCTTGGCGACTGATCTCTCAGCAAACTCAGCGCGGGTCTCAGCCTGAGTGGAGGAATACAGTTAATCATTAGCAGGTCAAAAAAAAGAAGAAAAAGCTTTCCAAAACTACTGTGAAACAGGTATCCAGGATTGATTGAAGTCAACTCACCTCCTTCAACTTGTCTGTAAGAACCTTGATCTCCTCCTCGTACTTGTCCTCCTTCTGAGAGTACTGAGGTCGTACACAGAGGTCAGAGTCACAAGTCACAAACACAATTGACAATTGTTTTATTGGCAATGTTTAGGGCCTTCATCGGCAACCCCACCTTCTCTGCCTGGGCCTCCAGAGACTTCAGGTTGTTCTGCACAGTTTTAAGCTCCTCGTCGAGCTCGGAGCATTTGCTGTTAGTTCATGAACAAGAAAGGAAGATTCCCCAAACAAACAAAGAAATATTCAGAAATGGAATTAGTTTGAAAGCTTATTTTAAGTTGCAACTTGACTGAACAGGTGGAGGGGAAAGTGACGGAAGTGTTAACCTCTCAGACATCTCAGCACGCTCCTCCGTGCGCTCCAAGTCGCTCTCAATGATCACCAGCTTACGGGCCACCTGAAGTCACAACGTACACACTTCACTCCCACAGAATTACATTTATTTTACAAACCTAACTTATTGTTTAGCATGCGGCGGCAACAATATGCATCAGTCACAATGTACCCGCCAACGTCAGCTGTCCCATTAAATCAAAAGAATGTGACAAATGCATCGTTCAGACTGCAGTGAACAGCTGAGAAACATGCCTCCTCGTATTTGCGGTCAGCCTCCTCTGCAATGTGTTTGGCCTCCTTCAGCTGGATCTCCTGCAGCTCCATCTTCTCCTCGTCCTTCATTGCCCTGTTCTCAATGACCTTCATGCCTCTGAACGAAAGAAAACAGGGAAGTCATGTCATCGTAACCAGTTACTCCTCGGTAATGCACTTCAAACCTAAATGCATTAAAAATGCTATTTAAATAAAGTTGGATCGATTGAGATCATAACACAGACCCAAGTGAGGAGTGAGTAGTGTTCCCACTATTAGCCGTAGTGTCAATAGCTGCAGAGGACATCATTAAAGTTCAAATCCATGTGGTAAAGACCATTTCCGCTATTGGTCCGGGCCCACTTTGCATCAATATAGAGACATTTGTAAGAACACAATTACATTTTCTAGTATGCAAAGCATCTAAACCAACGACTTTTCTGTCCCTGTGTTTCAATGTAATACTATCATTCAGCCAGCAGTGGCAGCACTGAGCAAAACGAGTCAGGTGCAATCTATGGAGGGTTCACTGCAACATCTCAGTGCTCGAGTAGTGTACAGCTTCAAAACTTTTCTGTATAGTAACCAAGAACTAACAGCGGGTCATGGTGAACAATGAGTGTGTGCTTTGCAGGTGCAAGGTACCCACCTCTCGCTCTCATCTGCAGCCTTCTCTGCCTCCTCCAGCTTGGTCAGTGCTGTGGCCAGACGCTCCTGAGCGCGGTCCAACTCCTCCTCGACCAGCTGGATACGTCTGTTCAGGGAAGCTACATCACCCTCAGCCTGGCAGGGCGAAACACCAAAAACAGTCAGATCAGGTGCTTTTTTTTAAGTAATGGCTTTGACATGCATGTTGCAGTGGCCTTTGCAGAGATGCAACATGCAGCCCATCCCAAACTCTCCACTGAAAGCTTGGGCTGGGTCAGTAGTCAGTTGAAAGTATTTTCAATGCACATTTCAAACCTTCCACAAGTTAGCAGCACCTTTACAGATCGTTCCAGAATAAATGAAAACCGCTTCATTTCTGAGTCATTGCGATCCTTTTGCATACATGGTTACAATATCAATAATTTGAAAAGGGGAAAGAATGCTGCGCTTCTTTTTTTCCACCTCCAACTAGCTTAATTAGCTTGCGGGAGTTCCACCTGTGCTGCTGCGACGTCGGCCTGCTTGTTACCGGGGTGGTGTCCCTCCATCCACCCGGCGTTTACTCCCATTGTTACCGGGGTGGCGTCCCTTCATCCACCCGGCGTTTAACTCACCCCGGGCTAATTTCGAGTAGTCCTAAACCGTCATGTCTGGGCCCCAAGCAGCCACGCTTTTTGACCACATTTAACGCTTAATGCCATCTGCAGCCTGCAGACTAATTGCCTTAAATAATCAGGAGCGGCTTACTGATTCCCTCGCGCTCCTCTCCTGGTTCAAGTCCCGCTGCAACGACGCCGCGCGGTCCTCGGCCACGTCGGCCTGGTCCTGCAACGACTTGATTTTCTTCTTCACAGCTTCCAGAGAGCTCCCACCGGCCATTTCTGCTGCTTTTTTTGGTGGTGGTGGGGGGGTGGTGGTTGATTGGTCTGAGCTAAGCTAGTGTTTTCTTTCAGCTCTGTCTCGCTGCAGGCGGGCGGACGCGCGCGTGCACACACAGACACACGCGCTGGTAGATGCGGCGCCTTTGATCCCTGCCCCCACCGCCTTTAATCAGCCGCTGATGAGGCTCGCGATTGGGACGCGCCGCTTACCCCGGAAGTACCCGTTTTTTACGCGCGAGGAATAAGGAATATATTTATATTATCAAAAAACTTTATTGGCTTTGTAATTGGATTCGTGTAGTTTTTCTAGTTTTTGCAAAATGATGGTAAACAACTGTCTAAATTAACGTTCATTCGTGAGGCTTGTGAATTGAGCCAACCCTATCAAAATCAAAGCACCAAACAAAACGTCAAAGTCAGTCATGGGTATAACTCAAAAGGCTTACAATTGAGCCTAATGTTTATAATTATTTTTCTAATAAAAATTTAATCAGCTTTGGATTTAACTGTAAAGTTACAGATGAACGGCAAATCTGTCAAGAATTTTACATGAACAAGATATGCTTGTAAAAGGCCCCTTTGAAACCTTACACTGGACCTCTAATTTCTCCTGGTGGGTGTGGAATTAACTGGCCGGTTAGTCGTTACCTTAATAGCTGCATCTAACTATGTATATCCATATAAGACGCATATATATTTATATGATTTATGGGACTACACCTGTATGGGGGCTTCTCTACCAGTCAGTGGTACTGCCATATACTTACATCTGTGGCTTTCGTCTCAGCGAGCTCCAGTTTCTCCTGGGCATCCTTCAGGGCTTCGGAGTACTTGTCCAACTCATCCTCAGTTGACTTGAGCTTCTTCTGCAGTGCTGCCAGGTCATCCTCAAGCTTGAATACAGAAAGGCCCGAAAAGGTTTACTGACTTGTAGACAGACACCTCTACCTATTTACAGATGACACCTCAAAAAACAACCATATAGAATTTCAACCAATAAACTTATTAGTATTAAAAATAACAAAACAAAAACAACACAAAATATACATATTAGGGTTTAATCACACGCCACTGGCTATGCCATTGGCTTCTGTGCATAAAGGCTCCACACCGGGTCCCGACCTGTTTGCTTCTGTCCTCCGCCGCTTTCTTGTCTGACTCGGCCTGCTCAGCTCTGTCCAATGCGCTCTCCTTGTCGAGCTTCAGCATCTGCATCTTTTTCTTGATGGCATCCATGGCTGCTTATCTTCAGGGGTGTGTGCCGCGCACAACTAAGATGAAACTCAATGAAAGGATCCAAACCACACGGGACGCCCAGCTGGAATGTAGTGAGTCAAATGTGTGGTTTGATCCAGGCAGTTGATGGATACCCGATGCTTTTTTTAAACAACGCCAGCTGTCAACGCGGGACCTGCCTTTTTTTTTTTTTACTGTATCTCCTCAGTGATTCGCTCTCCGACGTTGGTCCGCCGCTGTGGTCTGTACGCGTCAGGAGCCAGGGGAGGGCACCAAGGGATACCCAGACTCCTCAGCCCACTCCTTTTTCTAACACCCCCCCAAGTGACAGGTAGGTATTATGGTGCGTCGAATCGATGAAGTAGTAGTTCCTCTTAGTGGGTGTATTTTGGGGAGATTTGATGTCATTAGAAAACAACCCACCAACTGCATATGAAAAGAAACATTTAACCAGCTATCAAATTGTGCTTTTTAATTCCAAAATAAAGGGTTTCTGATATGAATTTTCCAAATTCATTAGATGAATTTCCATATTTCAACAGAGGAATTGCATTAGAGGTATTCATGCAAAACCATTTGGATAATCTCCTGTGGAAGTCCTTCGCCCTCGGTGGGGTGTCATGTAAGCCGGTGTGGCTCGTTTGTCTCCCGGCACCTCGCTCACAGCATAGTTCCAACACACCAAACATCAATCGGACGGGCTTGGCTCTATTGAATAGTACATCGTTGAGCTTGTTCCATCAGCCAACGGGTAAAAGATATATATCTCACACGGACAGCAGTGGATAGAGTGGCATGCTCCATTGAAAAAACAAAAGCATTGGCATTCCCACAGGCCTCCTTCACCGGGCCTCTGTGATAGTTCACGGGGCCCCTGGCACAGCCGCAGCTGTCGCACGCAACCTGCGGTCTGCACGGGTAAATGGTTGAGTAATAATAGTTTACCGCCCACTCCGTTTTTGTACATGTCGGAGAAATTAGGCCGGAGATTTAAAAAAAATCAAGCTCCAAATGTGATAAACTACAAGGTAACGGGTTAGATTGCATGTTTTACGCACATGTTAGCGTAATATTGTGATACTTGAATGAACAGCAGTGTATTTACAATCTGACAGTGTTTTGTTGTTTGTTGCTTGTGTTCACTTCTCTGCTTTTGTTTTGGTGAATGCGTATTTGGGGGTCCCTCCTCCATGGGAAGCACCTTTTTGACGCGTGGCCCCCAAATCCACATCAGTGTCCCTTTGGAAAAAGGGGAATTTTAAACCTATTTTAAGTTTTTCTTATGAAGATTCCATTGGTCAGATTTCCCTTAAATTCCCTCCTCTATTTGATCTCTTTGGTGGTCCAGGCATGTTTTTTTATAGGCAGTCAGCTGTCCCTGTGTTGACATGTGTTTGTGGACCGTTAAGCAGCCATCCAGGCATGCCAGTCATATTAAGAGATCACAGAGGCTCCTCAGGCGATCAAAGTTCCCCAAGCACCTCGGATAGAGAGACGAACATCCGCATATCGTAACAGTTAAGAATTTACTCTGATTAAGGGTTACAGCTTTGATTCTCACTAAATAATCTGAAAGAACTTGAGCTTGGAGTTACACACACAGCGCAGACAGCATTATTTTCAATGTAGCTCACTTTGTGGCCATAATACATGAACATCTTTTCTGTATTTTGCCCTTCAGCAAAGGCAAAGTCCTCATTCTCAGTTTTCTTTTTTCCTTAAAAAAGTGCTTCAACAGTTTTAAAATCAAAGCGAAGTAAAGTGACGTAAAACCTTAATGCTGACGTGTCAAACCACAAATTAAAGCCAGCGCTGTTTTCAACGCAGATGTGTTGAGACAGCTGGTAGAGCTGTGATCATTTGTATTGATCATTTCCTTCTTTCTTCCTTCTCAATGATTTAAAAGTATAAAGGAAAAAGTTCATTATGAGATATGTAATTATATGAGTGTTGAGCCACCGTGAACGCTTGTTGCAGCGTGTCCTTGGTGTCATTTTACATCATCGGAGCACATCAGCCAACCGCCTGACTCGAGAATCATCTTTTCATTGAACTGAAACTGTTAAAACATGAAACGAGGACTTTAGGTCAGTGTAGCGGAGACAGTGCGCTTTGTGGCTCCTACAAGTCAGGGCAAGTAATCTTATATGGAATACAACAGTGGTGATAAAAGCCTATAACCCTGCTATGCAGCTGGCAGCAGGCATTGGAAACCGCATCCGCTTTCTGGCTTATTATAATTAGATTTATGGCATAAAAATAATGGATGGGATACTTTCTATCAGCTGTTTGTCTACACTCAATTCAATGCGCTCGTCCTTTTAGCCAAAGTCTTTGGCTTCACCCCCTCAGCAAAGTCATCGTAAAAGGGCCTCTTGTTAAAAGCCAGATTAAGTAGGTAATGGAACATATTAAAAGCTTTAGACTTTGATTTGTCACTCGGAAACATGGAGAGTAACACTCATTCGTTTATCATTCAGGTCAATGAGAAAGTGTGTCAGCACTTTTGACCGGTGTTGTATGCATCAGCAGCACAGGTGATGGACTTCTAAAAGGATTCCAGATTTTAAAGCAGCGTTCAAAGCCGTTGAACTTTAATTGATTAGCGCCTCAAAGTTTAATGGCAGATCATTTTAGCTTGGCTCTCACTTCATCTACTGAATATAGCTGCAGGTTTAGCGCTACAGAGAAATACCATCTCGCTCGGACACTGGACTGACCAACGTGAACGCACCTCGTTCACTTACCAGCTCTGAGGAAGGAGAACATTTATAGGTCTATAGAAAATATTTATTTTCATTAGTAGGAAATATCGTAAACAGGTCAAAAAAGGTTTATATTGCATTCATTAAGGTATATTTTAGTACAAATATTGATGATACGAGGTGAGTGTATGTTAGTTATTTGGAGCAAAGTCAACAGGCATGTTTTATTTGAAAACAATTACGTTCTGATAGAACAGAGAAATATACCTGTAATATACCTGTAGTACAAACGCATCTAGATGTCTTTACTATACAAAAAAAAAAAACTTCACACAGTTACATTGAAATGCTTTATTTTCAGTGAATACAAAAAATAGCTTTATTGAGGGCGGATAAATATATCTATTATAGTGTATATTATCACTCATCTTTATTGTAGTAACATCTTAATTTGATTCTGTTCGGAGGGAAGAGGAAAAAAAAAAAAAAAAAAAAAGGGTACAGGACACTTCATTTACTCCACATCATTGAAATGCACCACGACACTAATGGTGACAGATATATAACGACTTGTTCTATCACATTAATCTTTCATAGAGGCTTCAAAGCACAAGGAGAAAAGCCAATTTGAGTGACTTTCTTACATACAATGAAGCAGTTGACAGACTAAGCTCTACAGTCTGTCGTAGTTCAGAAGCACTGTGGTACATGCCCATTGAATGCAGTACAAAAAAGTGTCTATATGCTGATGGTTCATCCACAGCAACACATTTTGTTAACGTGGACAGTTTCTCTGTCATTCCCAAAAGGCTTAAAAGACCGTGACAGAGTGTAAAAGGAAAAAACAGGGGTTGTTGCAGTTGGTTGTTGGAGGAACGGAACGTTAAGTAATGAGACGCAAACCCACATTCCCAAACAATTGCTCGTGCATCACTTTCTACTGACCCACGAGGTGAAGCTGTCACTCAAACAGACCAAACACTGTATGGGCTACGCACTAAGGCACTAATAATAACACTACAGACTTGACTGATGAGTAGCGGACCCCCCCCCACACACACACAAAAATTCCATGGTATAAAACGGCTCCAAATTCATACCAGATTGTTAAAACCCCCAATCTGTAGTTTGAGGGTCTGTCTTACGCCATTAGCGATGTATAAGGTCTTGAACGTGGAGGTCAGAATACTCAGTGCATCCTTAAAAAGGTTAAAGCTCGGTCACTGTAGAAACAAAGATGCATCTGAAGGACAAAGCCATGCATTTTCACAGCAGCACCCAATCTTACCATTTACTGTAGCGTGATATAGAAAGAAACCCAAGTAAGACGAGGGAACAAAACACACCACAATCTAACTTGGTAAACAAAAAGGTTCATTCTATTGCAGCAAGTGGTATATTCAGTATAGTCACAGAAAGCATCCTGCAGTTCAGAGGCTGATGGACCAAATAAAGAAGATGAACTGCAGTGATTAGTGCTGCAGTCACTTCTCTTTAAAATCAACCTACTTTAATTCTAACCAGTTTTATTTCAAACCCTTTGATAGCTTGTCAAGTTATTTTTCAGATATAGAAATTTGCTACTTTCCGAATCGACCGATTTGGAGGTGAAGGGCCAGAGTAAATCTGCAGGGAATAGTGACCTTAAAGCACAGAAGTGGCACCGCATTCCTTTGATTCAACATGTCTGAGGTATTTACAGGCAGTCTCAGTTTGTATGTGCATACTATAATCTATATGTTGCAGCCAATCAACCGGTCTGGTTAACCTAACCACATATTCTATACTTCAAACAAGCACTCAATTATACAATATCATCTCCTATATTATTACTTAAGATTCAGATTGCATGGCGTAGGGGGGGACCAACACTGCCCTCTAGAGCACCATCCATGTTATTGCATGATAATCCAATTCAGTTTATACCTCTTGGACATATCAATGCCCAGAAGATATAAGAAGGATTGTGGAAAGATATCAGACCACCGGCTCTGCTTGTGGTGGTAATTAACCCTTGACCCCTCTTTGCTAAAACAACTGAGGAGCAATACATATTCCTTCAATGCCAATGTGGTCCTGTGTAGAAAAGCATTCACATTGTAATGTAAAACGTTCTACTCGAGTCTGAGCGGCAGCGCATGACGACACCGAAATTCAAGAGCTTAGACAAACATGTAGAATTTGTTGCACCATAGAAAGACATTTTACGCGTAGATTCCATCAATATTTGCATTAAGAAATGAAAGCAAATACGCTCAACTTCACGGTCTACTTTAAAAAGGCAGATTTCCAAAAGCAACTGCCGTTGAAATTTACACTATAGTCCAAGAAACACCAATATCCATCCTAGCTTCCATATAGGATTAATGATCACTATGTTTAAGTCGAGACACGTCACATGAGTGATACAGATGTTAAGATGCCAAAATTGGAAGAATAAAGGCCAACATTCAAACAACATCAGAGTACCGAGCTGACATCGTTGGCTCTCCGAGCGAGGCTGCAGTCTAACGGCTACATCACATGAATGGCGATACAATCTTTTCAATCACAAGTTTAGGATTCAGAGCTGCAGTTTGTGAAAACAACTGTTGCTTAAGGGCAAACGTGAGCGCACGTCCACAGCATGTCACATTCTGGTTCAGGTTGGATCAGTCAAAGCCGTTACGCTCTGCATGGCGACAAGCAGTTCCTCAGTAGTTTTTTTTTTAAGTTTTTTTTTTTTTTTTTTTTTACAGTCAGTTTTCAGGAAGTAATCAGTTCCATACAGTAGTAATTCAAACATTGTTGTCGTTGAGATCTTTCCGTGTCATCTTTTACTCACTACAGACGTGGGCACCACTGGTTTGTTAAATCGGTCACATCTGAGGTCGCTGTGGGCCACGTTCCTGCTGAAGTGCCTTGGTAAAAAGGTACACAACTGGCAACGCAAACAGATGTGCCCCTCGGGCGGCTTCGAGCACATCGAGATGAAAGTTTGAAGGTTTAGTTGTCGTCCTCTCGTAGTTCGCTGGGCAGGAACTTGTACTGCTGCTGCCTAATTTGAGCCAGTTTCTTCCGAGCTTCTTCCAGCTCTCTCTCCTTTCTCAGCATCTCCTCCTGGGCTGCAATAATCTAGACAGACAAAAAACATTTTTAACAACTATTGAAATCTCTACAAAATATTGCAACAGCAGCCTTAATTACCTTAAGACACACATGCGTAAATATCCCCAACACTTTGTCAACATATTGAATCTAGCGGCAATATGTCAATTAGTTTGTCAAGAATGATTGAAGTGTAACAATTTTAAATCACGTGTGTGAATCACATGTTTCCCACTCAGGTTTACAAGTGACCCCCCCCCCCCTCTCGTTCTCACCTGTGCTATTCCGCCCACAAACTTCGTCTTGACCACCACGTTGGCTTCGTCCGCTTTGTCAAACGCTGCCTTCTGAGCGGCCCGCACCAAATTGTCGGAGGCCTTCTTCACCGCATTCCCGGCAATCTGTTACAGAAAGATGTTCAAATTGAGAGGAGCCAACGGCAGAAATTGAAAAGACGGTTAACGAGAACACTGAACCTGCTCCCACGTTGTGAGAACAAGAGAGTGCGTCGAGCTGCACCTGCAGTCTCCTCATGGCCTCGGAGTCCTGGTCGGCCTTCACCTTACAGGCCACCAGCAGCTGGGCGGTGGAGGCCGCCACCTGCTTGGCGGAGGAAATGAGCTTCTCCTCGCTCGCCTGGCCTTGCACGGAGGCGTTGGCTGCCTCACACAGGTTGCTGGTCGCTGCGGCGACCATTCGCGCCTGCAGGAGGAAAAGCAGAGGCGGAAAAAGGGTGGTTGTGAGTCGGGTTGTAAAGCGCCTCAAATGGCCCCTTGCTGGATACTTACTGCAGAGATGAGCCCCTGGGACCACTGGCCGTCATCCACAGCGTTGGCAGGGATGAGGCCCACTTTGCCCTGAGCCACCAGCTCTCGCTGGGCGGCCGAGGCCGACTTGACCAGAGCGCTGGTGGCTGCGGCGATGGACTTTGCTGCCTCTAGGATCTGCTCCTCGAAGTTCAGAGTCTCGTCGGCTTGCTGAGGGGGGGAGCAAGGAGACCGATCAGTCAGACAGCAGCTACCTTCAGTACCAGAAGGACATTGAGCGAAATACCAACGTCGCCTATCACTTTTCAAATAAATCTAGCAGAACCGGCCAAGTGAACACACTTCACTTTGAGATGAAGACTGATTGTGGAATTTTCCATCAATTCTGACACTGCGAAAAACCAAAAGATGTCTTCCAAAAGCTTCACGCAGCCAAATGCAAGGCATCTTTTTAAACAGCGGATAAGGGGCGAGATGCAACCAAGAAAGAAACGAGACGAAGATTATCTGTCAGAGTTGCACATTCAATCATACGTTAATCTGCCCGTTTAAAACACACACATTCACACCACAAGTCTGTAGACAGGGCGGGACACTGTAGGAATATGTTTGATATATAGTTGGAACTAAATAACAACCTAATATATCAAACATATCAGACAGAGCCCTGCAGAGAAGGCCTCCGGTGGTGGGGGCAGGCAGGGAAGGAGGGGGCGGGGTAGGGTGGGGGGGTTAACTGGGAGCCAGAGGACATACTGGGAAAAGCTTTAGCTACAAATATCACAGGACAGACGATGGGAGGAGGACGGGGAACCATTGCAGAAGGGAATACGGTTGAAGATACTATTGCATGATTCTTAAGATCATACAAGGGACGTTTCAGATGAAGAGATGTAATGTAAAACATCAATGAGCACAAATATACAGTAATGTTAATAAGGTTTGTTATAGAAATTAAGAGATTCTGAGGAATCCAGGTATAATAAGTTTGAGAAGATTATTTAACAGGGAGGAGACGGCACAAGACACAGAGCAACATTCTGTAAATGTCAAACAAAATGTGTCATTTTGTTCCAATGAAATCTCAAACTGACAACATTTAGACTTGAATACATACAAAACAGCGGTTTACTAAAAACAGAACATTAATATAAGTGTAAGAGATTATGCTTTAAACTTTTACTAAAAGATCTGATAACTTCTTCCACTACTGCCTCCGATCGATACATTAATATCAACCATTGTAATGAAAGTGAATAGTCTGGACAGTTGTACAATTAAAATTTCTTTCTGGGGTTAGAAAAGCATTCGGAGCAGTTGCAGCGTATTCTTTCACCGCTCTGCCACTCTTTCAGGAGTAACAACGTCGTGTGGTGACCCACCTTGGGCTTGGCTCGGGGTTTGAGCTGCTCCAGCTTCTTGGCTGCTGCTTCGATGGACGCCGCCGCTCCGAGCAGCTCCGTCTCTGCGATCACTGTTGGATCCTCTGGGTCCACCCACTCTGAACCTGAAGCACGCACACGGCCTCGAGATTAGGGATTACGATGCTTCCGGAGGCCTTGTGTCGAACGATCATGCCCCACAACATGAACACTATGATTACACACAGAGAGCCACACATAACTGCATCCCATGCACGGCGGATGGAGGCCACAGACTGTCATTCGCTGCAATGAAGATGGAGCGATTGATTCAAAATGAGATGGCACATGAAGCGCAATGGTTGGAACTGACTCAATGTACTGGAGAAGCCTAAGAGCAGCTGATTTTCAAAAGGAGATTAAAAGAATCAATGTCAGCGCCGAGCAGACGTCGAACAGCTCACGACTAGTGAAATAAGTCACAGTACAGAAAACAGTCCTAACTTACCTCCATCTGTGGCAGGAGAAAGGACAGGGACATTACCAAAAGATTAACAGGAATGTTCTGCGGTTATTTGGGAAATTAAAAGCGTATTTTCTTGTAGATGTAAAAGCATCCTACTGGGGATTATAAACATGGCCGATTGCGTTGGAGGCGTTATTAGTAAAGAAATAAACGTCTTCTCATATCAGCACTGCAGAAGGAGTCTACTCTGACCTTTCATGGCCTCCGCGGTCTGGATGAGCTCTGTGACGGCTCCTGCAACTCGCTTAGAGCAAACGGCCAACTGCTGCTTCTGATCTCCAGTAGGCCTCTGCAGAACCTACACACACACACACACACACGCACGCACACACGCACATTTAACAAACACTATTCTGCTTGAAAGGAATCCACTGGATTAAAGAAAGTAATGGTTTATGGTATTCGGTAATATATTTTGGCACAAGCCATTACGAAAGCATGCTTTCTACTTCTAGAACTGCCATAAGCCTTTATTGTATTACTTGGGTATGCAAACGACAACATTTCTCTCACTCTTCCTGGCAAACAGTATCTTCAACTTACAAACAGCACTTGTTCCAGTAGGTCGATGTATCCAGTCGTACACTCTGATCCGAACATCAGTGCCCTGCTCTTCACCTCCTCGCTGACCTCTGGGTGGTAAGACGCTTGCTGAAAACACACACACACACACACACACACACACACACACACACACACACACACACACACACACACACACACACGCTACAGGTTCAACAGGACTGGATGATTTTTCCTACACAGCAATGCATCAAGTTATAATTAAATTCTTCCACAAGTGAGAATAAAAAAAAAAGAAACCTTGCAGGTTGTGAGCATGTCTGAAATAGCCTTGCGGCTGAGGTTGGCAGTGTGGATGACGTCCTCCTGCCGGGCAGAGTTCCCCGCAGCCACTGCTTTAGCGGTTGCCATGGTGATGCCCTTAGTCATGCGAATGAACTCCTCGGGAGTGGTCGTCTTGTTGGGAGCATCCCTGGATTGAAACACCTGTGGGCGAACGTCATTTGGCCGGTGGAATGGAGATATGATTACGAACCCAAAAAAACAATACAGGGCGATGAGGAAAAAATAATTCCTGAATCATCACAATTCGGCATCAATCCCTGATGGCGAGTTGCTGCTGTGCAACATCCGTTAATCCGTGCACACGGCGCCAACATATCCTCACCACCAGCTCCTGTCGGATGCACTCGATTGTGGCCTCCAGTGCCCTGGTGCCCCGAGTGGCCTCGTCCTCGACAGCCTTGACCGTCTTCAGCAGGGACGTCACATTGGTCACCATCACCTGATGACCAATCACACAATTAGATGATTTCTGTAACGTTGAGCTACCAAAAAACATTTCAACAAAGATTTGTTCTATCTTTTACTCCCCGATCCCCTCACCTTGGCAGCGCTCTTAAGCTGGTACATGGATGGATCGTCTGCTGCCTTGCCAGCGGCACACTTGGTGGCACTAATGAGCTCGGACAGCGCCTTCGCCACATCTTTGATGGCATTTATGAGAACCACCTGGAGAAAGGACACAATTCATCGTAACACAGCCTGGGAAAGAGAAGAACCGGAGCGGCTCATTCTCCGATGACTGATAACAGGAAGAGTGACTAGAGTACAAATGGAACCTGCGTCTCGGGGTCATCAGCGCCAATACTGGCGGCTCCTAGTTTGACCACATCTGTGAGCTGGGTAATGGTTTTGGCAGAAGACTGGGCGGCCTGAGCCAACCGGTCCTGCCCGGACGCCGCGCCGGACACCAGCATCTTTGTGTCCTCCACCAGAGCTTTGGCGGTCTTCAAAATGTTTTCCCTGAGAGAGAGAGAGAGAGAGAGAAGGTGAGGGGACAGAAAAAAAGGGATATAATGTAATTCAGAGAACTGAAAATGTTTAAATGTGACGCAGTCATCGAAATAATTCTTTCCACGTCAAAAGGCATTTGAATATCAAACCAAGTGCAAAAAGGTATTGTGGGAAACTGCATCAAAGTTTGTTCTTAATTTTTCTTTAAAGCTTCAGGAGACAGTTTGAGATAAAAAGCAATTCCATCCCCTTTCATCCCCACTTTTTCTCTTTGATGATTCTTCAAAGAGGTACAGTACAATCTCAATAACGATGATCTGCAAGGAGCGAGCTCAGTAACCTGTGGTAATAGCGGCATGTAATGTGCCACGTCCTGTCTTGGATCATTCGATATAAATCTTCTTTGAACTAAAAATTAATTGGCATATAACTGGGCTGGTTAATCAACCATTATACACTAAATTGCAGATACTTTAACTTTAACTAAACATTGACACAACAATAAAGGGATTCATTGAATATAGCAAAAATGATTTCAGCACAATGGGAATCCTGCCTCCAGGTGGAGTCTTTAGTCTAAGAGCAAGACGAAGAGATGAGACACTTCCTCCATCTTTAAAGCCCTCCGGGTGCGTTTCAAATCAAAGACACACCAAAGGACAAATCTTAGTCTCCAGTCACGTCTCGCACTTGGAGAGTTAACTGATGTTTCACACAATGGCAATTTGAACACAGACAGAATGTGGGACGTTTCCAGCTCCGACCTGTGATCGGCGAAGGACTCGTCATTCTCTGCATTGAGCGTGCCGGCAGTGGCGAACATGATGGTGGTGTCCAGGTCGGCGATGATGCCAGACACCGCGCTGGCTGCCGTGATGCAGGCCTGAGTGCCCTTGTTGCCTGTCTGCAGGGCCGAGAGCACCAAGGACACCTGGGGACACACACACACACACACACACACACATACATCGCACCCTGTAATCAAGCAGGTGTGGAGAGACCTGGACCTGAGGCAGAGAAGACGTTTTAAACACCTTTACTGGTATAAATGTGGCCGGATTAGTGTAGTTTATCTATTTTGTGTACAGGAAAAAACAACAACTATATTAATACTGTTAAGTTATACCATTTTTGGGCAGTTGCAGAGGAGTTCAACACATAAATGCTGCTAAATGCAGGCTAGAAAATAGCAGCTTTAGATTCTGACAAATGTTTTCTAAAGATTGGCTGTGACAACATTCAGTCGGCACGGAGCGATGCGCAACATCACTCACTCCCTGAAATGAGTACTTGTCAAGCTGGTTCAAATCCATTTGTTTGCCCTGCAGATTCCTGAGTGGCACTAGAAATTGATTAATCGATGTTTCTGGAAACCTACTTAAAGAAAAGGAATGACTTTGCTGGAATTCTTACATAAATTACGGGTAAAGGAAAGGATGTAAGATTAAAAACACTAATCATTGACATGTTAAGCAAAGTAATAAACCTTTGCATTATTAAGAGTAGTAATTATTTATTTATTTTATATATATATATATATATAAAAAGCATAATTATGGGGGGATTCCTGTACGAACACCTCTCGCTATAATTTTGCATTCATGTGACACGTCTGTACGATGTTGCTGGACTGCTTGGATACGATTGTTTTTAATTATTCATGCTGAAGTATTGAACCAGTCTGCAGAGTAATGCGCTTGGCCAAGGACTATGAATTAGACAGTAAGCATGCCGTAAGCAAATTGTCACTTCCTAAATGCATTAATTCAGGAGGCATGTGATAAAAAGAATTATAGCACTAAGCCTCGTACATTGTTGATTCCATGGGAACAGAATCACTTGGGGCGAAAATAATGTTTCACTCTTCCAGTAAACAAATCAGTAGCGAGTTAGTTTGTTGTGGCTCATACGAGGCCGAGCGGGAACGCCTCCAGTCCCGAATGATTTTGAACCAACATAATTGAGAACAGATTTACGAGGGAAAAGTAATATATACACTTAAAAGGGGCAACTTGGATAATAGGAGAAAACTAAAGTCATCATTTACTGACACAATGATATGGATTTCTTAAAACTAAAAATTGGTGCCAGATCTTTTAATGGTGAGGTAATACCTTTTCAGTAACTGCACGGGCACATTCGATGAGCTCTCGTTTGGTGAAGCCGTCCGACGGAGTGATCTGCACAGCTCCAGCCTTCTGGACGAGGAAGATGCAGCCGTGTCCGAGCTCCTGCACTCGGTTCTTGATCTGGAAACCAATCTGGTAACAGAGCACACAATTCCACTTAGCAACTATTTAGGAAGCTTTTTAGAAATTTACTGTGCATGTTTACACAAATGATGCGTCTCAGCTCAACTATGATATATTTCTTCAATGTAATTGGTCACACAAACACCATTTTTTTATTACACACATGCAGCTTTAAGAGTCCAAAAGACAAATATGCCTCACTGATGTAGCAGGAGGAGGACTAGGAGTCTTTGGGTCACACCGAGGACACGCTTACCTCCTCTGGCTCAGCTGTATGGGCAGCCAGTCGTCCCTGAACGGCCAGCTGGCTGTAGTCCACGGTCACCTGAGAGGCCAGGCCTCCCAGCTCGTCTGGACACGTCACTGATTTGGTCATCTGAGGGATGAACACAACACTCACATTTCCTGCACAAAGTGGCCACGTCTGTACAATGGTAATTGTTTAATGTTTTCCATATAAAGCCAATGTATATGAAAGAAAGCTGGTGGTCATGAATCGGATTAACCAGAATTTTATTTAACCCAGTAGACATTTCACCAAAGGATATAAGTGACAAACTGCATTAGTAATGTGCACCGTTATTACCACACATGTTGGTTTTCTTTTGATATGTCGAATCATTAACTCTTCACCCCAAGGTCACGGTCACATTTCCATCAGTCTAATAATATGAACAATATTGAAAGCTTACCATTTCCTGAGCGCTGACAGCAATAGCCTTCGAGTGTTTTACCATACTGGTCTGGTAATCTACAAATGAGCCCTCAGGTTCAGGCGGTGTCCCCTCATCCAGCTGAGGAGAGGCACAAACACACAGTTTAAAAAAACAGTCATTTTATGCATGATTTGTTTGTCCTTCACAAAAACCTACCAATATATTTAAACATTAAATTATTCAGCTCTTAAATTTGCAGCGACATGTTCAATCTAATCTACCCTTCAATTATAATAATTACTTTGGAGCGCAGGCATCAATTAATCTGCAAACAAACATTAATGCCATTATATATATATTCAAATAAACCATTGAAATGGATGATACATTATCCACCAGAGCTGCTCTGTAATCACAATTCTAAAATATCATCAACCAGAAAAACATTTGATCAGCAGCTTGCAGTGCAACGAGAGAAATGCCGCCATTTGTTGGGGGAGGGCTGGTGCTGAAATGAATCCACTGTATAGCAAGTAAGTACGTGATGTTCACTTTACCCACAGAGTGAGATAACCCCTTTGATTCGACAGTCTCGACCGAGTGACTAAAAGTTTATCAGAAAAGCCTTCAAAAATCGCCATTATGAGGATGAATAAGATACAAAGAGGAGTATCTGCTTTTAATCTACTACAGACGTGCACACGCTGAGTGACCAGAGACAAACACACGCACCAATGCGGATCCAAAACCACTTTCATCATTACATATATTAAAGGTGATGCAGAGATGGTGCACCCTGTGGGGAGCCACACCTGAGTCACTTTTACACCCCCTCTGATAACTGTCTCTCAAGAGAGGTGAGATGCAATTAGTTGATGCTATTCTGTCTGCACTTGAGATGGAGGTGTTTTTTTTGCTTCACACCTGTGACAAAAAAAAAAGTGTTTGCCAACAGTTTGACTGTTGATTAGAAAGACCGAACACCGTGTTGACAGTCAATTTCCCTCCAATTCGCTAGTTTATAATACATATCATAAGTATTCATTTGCTGTTCAGGGACATTTTCGAATTGCTGCTATTGCCAACAACCATTCTCAAACACCCAGTGAGACACATGGTGCCCTGCGGCGCTCACCCTGGCCATGGCCTCTGCGATGGACTCCACCATTCCTCCCACCATGCCCACTTCACTGGCAGCTTCATTCAGTGTCACCATGATATCATCAACCGCCTCCTTCATGAGCTGGGCTGCCTCTGCTATGGCATCATGGGTATGCGAGGCCTGTGAAAGTGCGACACAAGGCTGTTTGCTTATGAAATATTAGTAGTAGGATTATTTGTTATGAACCAAAACACCAGTCTCTTTCTTGTATATGAAAACCTACAGGCAATAAACCTGCTAATGAATATCAGAATAAGAATGTCCTCAATAATCCTTGAAGCAGCAATATATTCAAAGACAGGACTACCTTTGGGTTTCCTCCACCCTCCTTGGCAGCATAGAGCATCTGCAGGGCCGACTCAGCCAGGGTCTTCGTTTGGTCCAGGAAAGTCATCTGTTGCTGGTGGTCCCTCAGCTTGGACGTCACACCCACAGAGGCCATGATGAGCGGTTCAAAGTAACGGGCCAACTGGGTCACCTGAGGCATAGGGGGAACGTTTTTTTGAGGAGGTCGGTGAAAACTTGTTTCATGTTATAATGGACAAGAGGCGCATACAAGCAAACAGACAGCACCAATGAGAAGTTAAGAAGAGCATTTGTCCGTTTTATAAAAGGATATAAAATAGGTAGATACTTCTAGTTTGAGATTTTAATAGAGCTACTGCTGTAATAATCATCAATGCTAATTTTATCCAGACAACCCAATTTTACCATGTGGAAATGTTTAATAACGCTATCCAAAAAAATAAAAGTTGCTCCACAGTTCCACTATTTAAGCAGAGTAATTAACCCCCTGCCCTATATACCTTATGTCCTAGTTGGGAAGCTTCGCCTCTAGCAGCGGTGGAAACGGGGTCAATTAAGTGGCCAATTTCCTGCACAGTGGACGTCAGTTGTTCTTGTAGCGCCTGAAGAGAGGAAATAAAAAGAAATTAGTTTTTGCGTTTTTTTTTTGTTTTTTTTAACAGTACAATTTAAGTACAATTTAAATAATTAAAATAATTATTCGGCTGCTAAAAGGCACATGGCCTAGGACTAAAACAGAAATCTTTTCCTTGAGCCTGAACTCTTTATGATGCAACAGAAATGGTCCGGGACTAGTTTTTAAATAAATCAATCACAGGTAGAGGGGTAAACCCATTAAGTAGGATCCAAACTCTATTGCAGCTCTTCTAGAATATATTTGTGTTTACTGATATGAGACACAAAGCAAGACCAGGATTAAGAAAAATAAACAATGACAAAGTAGCAGCAATAGAGAAAATCGACCGGCCAAATAAATCAATGGCTAACAGAAGGAAAATGGTAGTCAAGTTATTTCCTGATGGCTGCTTACCTCCAGTGAGATGTCGTCCCTGCTGGCTAAGTTCTGGCTGACGGCTGCCAGAGAGGCCTGCTCAATGTCCCGGATACATTTGTTAATGTTATCAATCGACGAGTCACACTCCCGCTGACCCGGAGCCTTGTCCCTATGAAAAAAATGGAAACAGAAAAGGGAAAAAAGTTGAATAATAGGACAAGGACAGTGCCAAAGAGAGGAGAAAGTACATATTGGAAGAGAGGAAGACAGAAAGGAAGTGCAAATAGTAACATAACGAACACTTATTAAAACAGACAAGATGTCTCCTCATATATTCTCTACTGGCTCCTTCATTTCATTGCTGCTCAGGTCACACAGCAGGAATGTGGCCTGCAGGGTCTTTTCACTTTACAGGGAGATCAAGCTGGGAAGCCAAATTAACTTTGTAGGCTCTGAGCGTCCAGGACACCGAACACATTGCCAGAATGAGTATCTTTTTTTTAACCAGACAATCCATCTTACAGGCATGGCGACACACTGACAGTAAAACACCAGGTAAAACGTAACCTAATGACACCAAAAAAGACATGAAGTTGGTTCAGCAGGATGAAGTCCTGAATTCCTGTTTGTGTACTTTGGCAGTGCAGGGGATGAATAAATGCTAATAAAAGATCCGGGCTGAACTCCCAGCACCTGCAGTCTAAAAATAAAGACTGCGATGAGAACATCACAATTCAAGAGGCTTATCTGGCTGCGTGTGAAAGTGTAAACGCCAAGCAGAGAACCTAAAAGTTCTGTGGGAATTAATCCCTTTTTTTTGTCAAGGTCAGGTAAATGTCAGGAAAGTAGAGATAAAACATGTAAGCTGTGGAGGTGTCATTACAATTATTTGTTACGCCATTTTACAGTTTTTGGAAATACTTTGCCTTAGGCTTAGAGGCAAGTTAAATATATCAATAAATGTGCATGAATAACACAATGCTTTTCAAATTTTGGTACGAACCAAGCAAGCAAACAAGATATAGCGGATTTTTGTGCTAAGCTATTGGGCTTTTGAAGCAACTGCATATCACAATGAGTGGTAACAGATTTTGTTACCCATCCATATATTTGGCGTCTCGTTTGTTGGATAGGAACACATTTCAGTTCACTAACCGGATGGCTGTGATGAGACTCTTGATGGAGTCGGACACGGTGCGAGAGTGACCAGCCAGAACGGACCAGGTGGGCGGGTCTTTGGGGTTTATAACCAATGAGCGTGCAGTCTTGAGCAGGTAGGTGGAGCTGTCCAGCATCGAGCGCGCTGATTGGAGGATGGGCTCCTGTGCTGCAAAACCCTACAGAAAAACAAAGTGCCAAATGTATGCATTTATTACAATATTCCCTTTTGTTCAATAGATGCCTCTTTGTGCCGTAAAACTACTGCTCTAATAATACATGTGATAGCTATGCATGAATAGAACAGTACTGTTCATGTGGGAGTACCTCATTGCTGATTTTAGCTGCAACACTGGCAAACTCTGGGTTGGAAGCAAATGCTGTCAGGTTTTCAACAGCCTCGATCAACGGAGCTGTGGCGACTCGGCACTTTTTCCTGTTCTCATCTGAGAAATCTCCATCTAAAGCCTAGGGAGGGAGAGACGGGTTATGAAGGCGCATGAAGCAAATATGAACAAGTGTTCAAACATAAGAGACATAAATTAAACAAGCTATTGGTAGAAGGTTTGAGAGGAATTATTTGTCAGATCAAAAATGTATCCCAAATGTTTCAGAATACGAATCAGGATTCACTAAATCCATTTAAACTGGAGAGCCAAATAAGAGAGAGCGAGTGAGAAACAATCCAAAACCTTACCTTGATGGTTTTGACTAAGTTGGCGGTGCTGTTAGCCACTTCCTTGGCAGACTGAACAAAATGCCTCTTGGCAACCGGGTTGGTGGTCTTTGAGGAGGCTAGACGGCAGGCGTTGCACAAAGCAGAGGTGTGCTTGGCGACAATGGTGGCTGCAGAGAGAACCTGTCCCATTGTGAACAACAAAATGTTAAATAAGCTGAACTTGCAAAGATCTCTGCTTAAATTCTGGTATAGCGAGGTGGAAAGTAACGTATGCAAGAATGCCTCAGAGGGCTTTTAATTGGGTAAAAAAAAGAAAAAAAAGAATGCAGTGCGTCAGGCAACGCAGTTTGACACTTCTGAAAGTATTTGCAATAAAGTGCTATAAAAACCATATTGGTAAAAAATCAAAAGCACCCATCTAAATCATACTGCCGATACCTAACGCTGTCACAATGACTGTTTGATGAATGTTATAATGAGAACATGTACCTGAGAGGGACTACTGCCTGGGTCTACGAGATTCTGACAGGCCATCTGAATGGCCTGGTTGGCTTTGGCGAACTGGATGGGGTCAACCAAGCCCTGGTGCCCCGCCTGACTGTTGGGATCAGACACCCCCACCAGGTAGGAGGCCTGTGGAAGAAAAAGAACAAAACTCCCGTCATGAAACTGTACCACCATCGCCACTACCAAGAAAGAAAGGCTGCTTCGTTCTGTACCTGTCCTGCAGCTTCAGTGAGACCACACAGGGCTTTTGAGGCTGAACCTACACAGTCCCCAAACGACGGCACATCTCCAGTCTTGCAGTTCTGAGAAATTCCCGCCAGGGACTCTCCCAGGACCTATACCGAACAAAGGACCAGGACAGCGGAGCAAAGAAAGAAGGCAGGAATGCTTAGGACGCGAAGCTGTGTGTGTGTGCGCGCAGAGTGCTTCAGGGATTGAATGCCCACCTTTGAGTTCTCCATCACGCTCTCGATGCATTCGAAGTAAGACAGGTCACTGACCGGCTCGTTGGGATTGTCCAGCATTCCTCGGACAGCCTGCGAGGATGAATTCCACATGAGAAATGTCCCAAATTCCCCCGTCATGCCTTGCGGATTAAACTGGTTTGATCACGAGTATTACCTCCAGTTCTCTCAGGGCGTTGTCACACTCGTTCTGTCCGGGAGCTTGCTGTGTACACAGTGTGATCAGCTGGTTAATGCTGTCAGTCACTGCTCTGAAACGAAGGACGAGCAGAATTTTTTTTTAAGAGATCAATATGAAATATGCACTGTGAGATTTAAGCAGTGAATACTTGCCTGCCACACACACACACACACACACACACACACACACACACACACACACACACACACACACACACACACACACACACACACACACACACACACACACACACACACACACACACACACACACCTAGCTGTGGTACCTTGCAGCAGCAGCAAGAAGGTTTTTAGCATTTGCTGCTGCGGGGTCGACAGACAGACTTTTCGCTGCCAGCAGCAGCTTGCTGGAAGCCATGGAGATGTTCTTCAAGTTACCAATAACCTGCACCTGGTCGTCCTTTTTCTAAAATACAACACATAACATCATCAAATTGCAAATTGCAATTGCATTTGGAAAGTCATCTTGCAGCTTTAATGAAAAAAGGCCGGCAGAGACCTTTGTAAAAGACAAACAATAAGACAGACCTGAGTGTGCCCGGCCATCTCGATGCCGGCATCGAGGAACTCATCAAAGTCTTCGCTGAACTTCCCGGAGGCCACCGCCAGCTGGCTGCTGGAGCCTCTGGAGGCATGGACCACCTCGCCCGCCGACTGGTTCAGGTCTGCTGCAGTTTGGTTCAGTTCGCTCTGGGCCTCCTGAAAGGACTTGGAAGCCGGAGGGATCTGAACGAAGGACACGTTCGATGAAAGAATGACAAAAAGCAGTTAAATGACTGTCGCGCATCGAGGTAAACGCAGCCAGATCGCCCGTTCATTGGGAGATAAACGAGTCCATTTCACTGTTAATGTCATTTATCTTGATTCATTTCCTCAAGGCTCTTCCTGCTGTGCGGCACTTAAAGACAGGAATGGTGATTTTGCCGGCAGAGGCCACTCACAGTTTCAATCAGCAGCTTCTTGCTGGTCTCCCCGATGCTCTTGAGAGCCATGTCGACATCCTTCTGTCCAGGCAGACAGTTGACGCAGCTATTCAAGGAATGAGATACAGCCTTGGCCACCTGGAACGCACAGCATGTTCATGGTAGAATGAGTTAGAGGGAATCATCTTTACACAGCAGATTAACTGCTCTACTAATTCACAAACTGTATTGTTACATCACAAAGGCCAAAACCGAAGCGTATGACGACGTGAAATGGGCCTCAGCGAAGCAATGAAAAGAACAGCGCAGGATTCTTAATCTTAGATTAAATTTCAGTATGTATTGTTTCAAGATGAAAAGATGTTTAAAAGAGTGACATCAAGAGTAGTCTCCTTTTGTCCGAGAGGTCCAAAACAGTGTCTCACCTGCGCCAGCCTCTGCTGACTCTCAGCGTCGCCGGGGGAAACCAGGGCCTGCTTGGCCTCGTGGACGAGAAGCGCCGAGCCCTCCATGACATCCCGAGCGGAGTCCAGCATGGCGGCAGCAGCCTTGGGGTCCGTGGTGGAGGCGGCGACGCCGCGGGCCGCCTGGGCCAGCGTTCTGAGGGCCTGATACGTCTCCCTGGCTGCTATTCCTACACACAGAATCACAGGTAAAAGAAAGTACAACGACTAGTGAGGATTGTTACAAAAACAAAGTCACTGCCATTTTTTGTAATCTAAACCAGTGGTCCCTAAACTTTCTTTACCTCACGGACCGTTTTCATGACAGACAATATTTCGCGGACCGGTCGAGAAGGTCCGACGGGGGTGGGGGGGGGGGGGGGGGGTGTAGTAGTCGCGCGCTCTGTGTTCGCTGGGAGGGGGGGGTGTAGTGTTCGCTGGTGGGCGAAACTGCCGTGCACGGTAAGGACAATTGTAAACGTGAAAAGAACCGCCTGGTGACGCATGGGGAATATGTCAGAGGGACAAGCGCACATAATTAGGAGAAAATCCGGTCAATTTTCAAAATAAAACATTTTTCTGAAGAAAAAAATATATATATATATAAGCTTTCTGTGGTGCGGCCTGGTTGGGGACCACTGATCTAAACGACTGACATCCTGTTGGCATTGATAACATTTGGTCACAGGAAGTAGAAACAAATGTCAAATATGAGAATTTCTCCTGTCTAAATGTTCTGAATATGATACAATGACCTACAGCTTCACACAAAGTAGCCTTAGAGTTAGTACAGTGTATTCTGCAAAGCAAACAATTTTGGTAACTAAGAATAATGAACTTAGACAGACAAATGTATGCGGCAGTAACTACATATTTAGACGAAAGAGTAACATCAAGGATCTCCAACATTAAATGCTTTGACACCATCTACGTTTACAGCAAAACCTCTAGGTTTATTTTCATATGTATATTTGAAAACTAAAAAAAGCAGGTGGATGGAGGTGATTACGTGAGTTATGCTCCTTGTTTAAGGTAAGATATATTTGTGAAGAAGTCAGTGTGTCAGTATTACCAACCTGTGTAGTGTTCATTTCCTTGTGCTGCGCAGGTGAGTAGTTGCGCCATGGATGATCCCACTGACTTAGAGGTGCTGCCCAGATCCTGAGCACACTTCTCCAACTGCAGCAGAGGAAATGGAGGAAAATAGGACTCCGGCTTCATATGCAGCTCACTAAATATTAGGCTGCAAAGTGTAAAATATAGTGTCTTACCGATTCCCCTGGTAGTGGTTTCAGCTTGGAGTTCATGGCAGTCAGCATGGCATCTTGCAGCTCACTTCTCAGGGTCTGGATGGCAGTGAGCGCAGAGTCGATCTCCATGGGGCCGCAGGCTTCATGAGCCTAGGACATGATATACCAGTCACTCGTTATTCACATAGCTACGTTGGATTTCCAGTATTATGTTTTGCACTTGTATTGAAAAATACATATTTTATTTATTTTCAGTTTCAGCGTGATGAAAGTGATGAACTGTTGTGAAAAGTGATGAAACAATGTGAAAGGTAAACTCCTCAACTCATCTGATGTGGAATAAGCAGAACATTTCTTTATCTTTATTCACTTGACGACTATGACTTTATTTTTTCCACGAGAAATCTGAAGTAGTTTGTTTTTGCACAGAAAATACAGTGACTGCCTGCATGTGAATCCTTCGGTGCTTTACCTTCTGAACAGACGTCCTCAGCTCAGCCAGGCAGGTGGCCAGGTTCTTGGCACACTGACCCAGTTGCATGGCTGCAGCCTGATCCGTGACGGTTGGGACAGACGACTTTGCCGAGGTCACCATCTTACTACCAGGCTGCAAAATGAAATGTTTTTACTCAATTAAAACCATTGGATAGAATTATATTATTCCTGAGAGCGTTAAGGAATCGCATAAAACACTAAACGTTGCACCGGGCCAAAGAAAGGGGCAAAGGTTTAATTATGTGTTGGTATAGGTGGACACTTCACGCTTGTCCATCAGCTTTAAAAGTGCAACTGAGGCATAAATGCATAATCCCACCAGCTCAGTGCTTCTTTAATTGCATGCTTACACCAAATAGAGGTTGAGGCTGGCCTATTTTAAATGGTTCTGTATATGTCACAAACATTATTTATACTTCCATCAGCCGGGGTCTCAAACATATTGTGTAAGTAAATCTCCCCTTAAACAAATCCGGAATGTGAATGACATTGTGTGTGTGTGCGTGTTTTTGTGTACTGCACCTGTAAGAAGTTCTGGCTGGCAATGATAAGTGCTAGTTGTGCACTAAGGTCCTCTGGTTTTGCCTGACTGCCACGCACCCCCTGGACCAGTTGTGGGATGTGGTCGGCCACTGCCTACACACAAATGCATATGAGCAGGTTTAAATGCAGTTTGAATGACGGTAAGAAATCTGTCATATAATCACCATTCAAACTTTAATTTATTTCACAAAATGCATCAAAATGAAAGCGGCACCGTACGGTCAGCATTGATTCTCACCTTACAGCTCTGCACCAGCTGCTGGTGAGCAGCAGTGTTCTTGTTGGAGGCAGCAGCGTTTTGAGCAGCAGCGATTGTCTGTGTCGCTGCAGCCGCAGCTTGCTTAGCGGCATTCTGAGACATACAAAGACAAATAAAACATCCACAGGTACCACATGGTTCAACAGTAAATCAGTCCATTTCTAAAAGCATCTGATCCGTCAATGTAAGATGCTGATAATTTACTCAATAGCATAGTACAACGCATAAATACACAGCATAAATAAAGGTTGTATAAACCTTGTTAATACAAAACTAATACATTAATGAATCTTAATATTACATTAATTAATCAATATTAATGAAATATGCATACAGCTGCATATTATAGACAATTATAAAAAAGGACAAAACTTCAGCATCTAATTCTGCAAAACTTCCATTTTAATGACTGAACTTTTTCCTATTTGAGGAACATTTAGCAGCAACAAATCTAAAACTGTAAAAACAAATCACATTTTATGGCAAAGACGTGCGGCTGATATTATATTGAATATTCCCAGACACAAAAGGTCTCCAGCTGCACTGATAAATGGTGATGCGATCTCTTAGTATTTGGTGATTTAGAAATAACGACATTAAGGATTGATCGGTGGCATCACTGACCTCTAGTCTGTTAATTAGTTTCTTTTTAATGGCATTCTGCGCAGCAGCATTTGTGGCCACACGCAGTCCCTCCGCAGCCTCCCGCAGTCTTTGCTGCTGGTCCTCATTCTCGGGGTACGCCGCTGCGCCCTGACAACACAAAAACGTTATTTCCGATTCTTCTTAAAAGCATCATCATTTCCGAATGAACATGTTTGCGCTAATCACCTCCACACGAGTCATCTTAGAATATACAACCAGTGTAGCCAGAGCCTTAAACATGATGCAGAATGTCCTCATCACTTCTTTGTCGAAGGTTAAAATGTGAAGAGACTAGCCGCTCTTTTCCTTTTCCCAGTTCATGAAACCAGCAACCCAAGTGAACGGTGTTCAGCGGAGACCATTATCACTCGGCAAGTCCCTGCCTCCCGCGGAGCTGTGATTAGGTTCTGCTGCCATTTGGTTGATTAATTAGAGCTCTGCGGCTTCACCTGCGGCCACCGTCGAGTACCGAGAGTTTGCTCTGCTGAAAACCTGTTCGACCCCACAATTTGCATAATTCATTTAAAGTGTCGTTTCCAGAAGAGGTTGAAGATTTCATAATAGGGAGCTTGCTTCTAAAAGCCACAATAGAAATAAGTGCCTAACAATAACTTGACGAGAGCTTTAAAAAAAACAAAAAAAACAAGCATGATTATAGTGAGCTGTAAAAAAAAAAAAAAATTGCACAAGCTCAATCAATCAGTTACCAAGGCAACGGGTGCCTGAAGTAGGACCCTCCATTGACGCAGATAAATCTACAGCTGCAACAGTGACAAGTCTGGCATCAAACCGGCTGGAGGGCATAATTTCATTTTCATGGTGGAAGTGGAGAGTTTTATCAGAGCGATTATGCAGACAGCTAGTGAGACTGATGTAAAGCGATGGATGGAAGAAGACTGCCTGGGTCCTTCATCAGGATAGGGAGTTTGAGGTCTTAACGCAGTGATGGAAACTTCAGATGTGAGAAGCTCTCAGGAAGTTCACCATCCAAATGCATTGCATTTTTTTTTCCTCCACAAAACACGCCTTTTTCTTATGATCTTTCTTTTATAAAACACCTCACAAACTGTCATTCTTAGTCCCCTCTGCGTTTCATTGTGATAAGTGCACACTGGAATAAGATTTTCATCTGGATTTAGGATCTGAAACAATTGCGATTGAACCTCAAAACACGCGTCAGAAAGATGCATTTCTCCGGGCTGATTCGTGACACTGAACCTCAAGTGACTCCCTCTTTACTGGAGCCCACTGGTCCAAAGCTGAGGAAGGGCAGAAGTCTAATTTAATACACGTTCCTGTACGTTTATCACGGAATTAAGCTTTGACTAAAGCGCGTTTTCACAGTATCTCTTCAGGAAGCTTACTGCTTTCTGTTGAGATATAAATGCAAAACCATCGAGTCACAGGGTGAAAACAACAAGCCGTCTCTGCAGGTAATGAACCCAATAAATATTACGTGCTTTGCATGTTACCTTCGCCGCCTCCACCATCCTCGCTGTTGCGTCAGCCAGCAATTTAGCAGCTGCCAGCAACTTCTTGGAATTGTCGACGTCCACCTCGGCCTCGGCGTCGGACCGCATAGCATTCACCAGGTCCGAGGTGGCCTGAGCCAACACCCGAGCCTGACGGACCATCTCTCCTGGGACGAGAGGACAGAGGAGGTGTCGAGGGTGAGGGGCAAAAAGGTGAGAGGAGTGGATTAATGGAGGAAATGCAAGCGTGTTGATAAAGTAATATTTAAATTCAACTGCTTAGCTCTGGCTTTTTGTGGGGGAAAAAAAGAAAAGAAAAAATCAATAACAACTGAGCATGATTACTGCTTTGTGTAGAAGGAGTTTGGGCTAATGATGCAATGCTGGAACATCTTAGTGGAGTAGATACATATTTCTAGGTAAGAGAAATTCAAAGGTTATTGGTAAAATGACTGATTAGTCCACTCATGTTGTTTGATAACGTAAACAATAGAGCTTTTGAAAAAGTTCCACATTAACATCCCAAAAAACGAAGATCTTTCACTGAGCTCGACGGCGTTGAATCTCCAAAACGGTCGTACACTTCTCCCTGATCAGATGTGCATCACGTTCTAACACCTGTATGCGACAGTGTGAAGACACAATTATTCCACCACTTCTGGTGTTAATGAGTTCCTCTGTCTTTTCTCATTACGCAGATTATAATATTTTCAAAGGGTGGAAAGGAAAGTGTTGTTAACCTGGCACAAGCGATTTGGCAATAATTCATGAGGGAGCATCAGCTGATATTCCAGCATAAGGATTCACTGTTTTACATTGTTACATTACATATTGAACACCGGTTCAAAAGGCGACATTTGCCAGCTAACAGCACGTATTCAGGCCTCCGCAGAGCAAACAACAATTCTAGTTGTCCATCAAGCTAATGGAACAGGCTAAGCTGGGCCGGGACGTTCTCTATGAATCCCTCTCCATCCATCTGTCTGTCTTTCTCTGCTGTCAGACTTGCTAAGATCCCTGTCAGCTTTCCACTGGGGCTTCATCATTGCTGACAGCAGTCCGTTCAAACCCACCATCCCTCTGAGGAGGAGATGGAATGAACGAGTCAGTGAGCAATCTACGCACAAAGCGGAAATTTGAGAGGTTTGGAGAGCCAGTTTATAGGCTTTTTCGTCACCTATTTAAAAACAGGACATGCTAAGAAGGGGTTTCAGAGGTAATAATAATAATAATAATAGCTCACAAATATAAAACCTCACTGAAAATACCTGGCGTTTTTTCAGCCTTTTGGACTCACCTGCGTCTCCCATGGAGGTGAAGATGCTCTCGGTGACCGTCATGATGGTGTCTGTGGCCTGGTCATAGCGCCCGATGGGCTCCCCCCTGGAGGTGTACTGCCGGACGTGCTGCAGGAGATCTCCCAGAGCCTGACTCACCACGCTCGCCGCTGCGCTCACCTTCAGATGGACGTCATTACCGTTAGTGCCCAGTCTCTTAAGCAGCACTAGCCTGTGCGTCTTATTCCAACGGGTTGAAGCTAAGCTCACCTAACTCATTATCTTTATTGCTTCTTAAGCTGGGTGTTAGTACCAAAAACCAAATGCCTTCAACAAATACATTTTTTTTTTTTAAAAGAGAAGACGCTATTTGTTGCAAAATTGCCATTCATGGGTGCAGCTTATGATGAAACGTCCGGGACAAACCGGGAAAAGAGTTCAACGCACACTTGGTCTTAACATCGATCCAGCTGACCTGTTTGAGGAGGTCGCCGTCTTCTGTAGCCGAGAGACAGGCCTGCACACAGCTTTCCACCGAGCGATCCACAAGCTTTCCAGCTTCGATTAACTGCTCCTGGCAAACGGGTGAGCTGATGGTCGGACTCACCACCTGCGACCACGAGAAAGAAGTTATTTGTTGTGACAGTAACGCACGAATACATTATATATATATATATATATATATATATATATTTTTTAATGTGAGGGAACCCACTGCTACAGTCTTCATTAAATTACGGTTTACACAGAACAGCAGAAAGAGCAACGGGAGGGAAAAAACATTGGAAAAGGATTCCGCTGATGGTCCTCATTGCCGCATTACTGAGAGGTGAGGATTTGTTAAGTGAATGAAACCATTCCGATTGGGATCCATGAGGGCATTTAGGCTAATTAGACACATGTGGGTTGTTCAATTAAAGGCATTCAGATAAAATGCGTGCACAGGGTATATAATGGTGCCTTGGTGTATCCTGATATATTCACGCTCCTTTACGGCAGATAAATTAAGACTTTATTTTTAATGTTTGAGGATTTATTTTTCTCCCAAATATCTTCTTATAAGAACGGATCATAGAAAATTAGTTATTGTTGTCCAACTGCAAGGGTAATATTTAAATCAGTGACAGATCACGCATAATGAATGGGAAAACATCAGACCATCCAATCATTTGCATAATATCCACAGAATGCATTTCTGGAAATTGAGCACATATCACACAAACAAGATACGACACCTGTCCTTTAGTACAATAAATCAAACATGTTGTGGTACCTTGGCACATGCCACCAACTGGGAGGTGGACAGGGCACACTGGGTTGCAGCAGCAATGACCCGGTTCTGAAGCCCGGTGTCCTCAGCCACTTGGGCCACGTTCTTGGCCTTCAGCACCAACATGGCTGCAGCGTTGGCCACTGCTTTGGCCAGATTCATCAGGATGTCCTACAAACGCGGGGAGGCAAAGATAAATAGGAATCCTAGCAGCACACTGCTCAGTCTTTCCAAAAACATGCTTACATAATTCTCTCTAACGGTTATAAATATTGTGGCATTGTCATCTGATCTGTGGAGATAAGGGGAAATAATAATTCCTTATACCCATGTTGTCATAATAAGATTAGCTCAAATATGCACAATAAATTAGGTTAAAATACAGTTTGGCCTGTCAGGTCAAATATAAGATTTGATTAATGTGTATCCTTTGGCGAACAGTTGTGACGCATCCAAGTATGAAATACATGAAAGAAGAACAGCTGGATGAGCATTCAATTCCAAATTAAAAATATAAATGTATTACCTCAATATCCCCCTGGTTACAATGTGTTTTTGATTAACGGACGCCCGAGGTTCTCGTTTTATTATTATTACACAGAGTGCAAGGATGATGACGATGGTAAATCGGCATTACCTGGAACCTCTCGTCCGCCTCGCTCTCTCCAATTCGGCGCAGGAGGTCTCCGCTGGCCTGGCCGATGCTGCCTGCTGCCGTCAACACGGTCTGCCTGGGCTGCACGCACAAAGAAAACCATCAGGTCGAGAGACTGCATTAGGACGCATGGTTGGAAAATACATCACGTGATGGGTTTTGCTGTGCTACATGCTGCCAGTTGAGCATTGCATAGCAAGTAGTGAACAATTTAAACACAAACTAATACATCATGTTGCTGTTTTTAGACGGTTAGTTAACGAACAAACACTCTTGTCCAACTACCCCACAGGTCTCAAGTTGTGCAACGGTTGGTAGGATAAGTGTATACGGCTTAGTGATGTCCAAAAGCCAGACGGAGCTGTGAGCAATGCACACCAGCAAGAAGCTGTACAGTACATTGACTTCTGAATGTTCTCCCAGAACAAAACAACAACAAACTTAATAGATCTTAAGTAAGAAAAGGACAGCGCTGCAAAGCAAGTAGAAGAAGACGACATTGAGAACGTTCTGTTTCCATACAGGCACCAAATGTCTGCCGTTCATCCCTCGTTAAGGAAGACTTGGACAATGCAATTAGCCGAAGCCGGCCAGCAGGAGAGGATGGAAATATGATTAGTAGTAGTTTGGAGGAGGACAGACACTTCATCATTGGAGACACATCAGCTGCGTACAGCTACTGGATGACAAATTTGATTCACATTTTTTTGTAATTTAAAAACACACAGGGAAAAGTTTGCTCGGCTAAGACCCGGAGTCAGACTTCATTTTCACAAATTACTCTCGTCTCTTCCTCTCGCATCGATTTTCCTCTATATTTTCCACTTCAATGCCTATAGTATAATCGCCCATTCCACCCTGTATTTGTCGTATTGGAAAGGGAGAAAACCTGAATAGGTGATTTCAGAAGGCAAGAGAAAAGGTTCATATGGTAATATCTATACAATACTAAAAAGTATTGCAAAGAAATACGCCGAATGTTTCAGAAAGAATGATATTGTTGTTTTCATGGTTGCTAGTTCCTTTGCTCACCTCTCCAGAAGCCGGCTCCACGGCCTTCAGCAGGTCAGACACGGCCCCTGCCAGCGTCCGGGCCGCCCTCATCAGGTCATTCCCTCCGCCCACGTCGTCCTCCATCAGTGCAGCCAGTAACTTCACACCCTTTGACATTTCTGTCAGGTTGGAGGAGATGGTGGTGATGGCGCAGCCCACGGCGGTGTAGTCTGTGTCGGTCGGGTCACCTGAGATCGGGAGAGAGGGAAAGGGGTAAAATGAAACAGGGGCCATTAGATGAATAGTCGTAGCGTGAATAAAACAAAGCTTGTCCAAACCCAAACAGAGGGAAAGGGAACTGCTCTTCACAGGGTCTTGTTAAAGATTTAAAAGATTATTGCCAAACAAAGAGTTTAATGGAGATTAAAGGCTAGCAAAACTGACATATTTGGGACAAATTGTTATCACAAAAACAAAGATAATAATAAAGGAATAAAGGAAAATAATAATCCCCCAATTTCAACCTGGAATGGTTTAGTCAATAGATTATAGACCTTTACCGAGCCCTGTTAAACCAGCCCACAGCAGGATATGAGAGATCTGTTAGACTTTATACAGGATCTACACTAATGTTAATGAACACCAGACAGATGCAAAGGATATGCTTTGAACTCACTAATTGGCCAGATCATTTGAGCTCTGCAGAAAAGAGAAACTCTAAAATGTACTTGTAAAACCGAGAGCGCGTCTCAACACTTTTGCTGCTTTTATTAAGCATTCCTTACAGGCCTCCAATGAATCACACAACGGCTGTGCACATATATACATACATAATGTGACCCAGTGCCATTGAAACTGACATTGGAACTTAATGCCCAGTGAATTGCAGTAAAGCCTTGGTAGCAGACGAACCCGGACACAGTCTGCGGAGTAGCAGCAGTGCAACTGACCAGCAGTGAGGTTGACAACAGAGGCGGTTCCTGCAGTGATCGCGTCGACCTGCGAGTGGATCTCATGTTTTGACTCATCCATCTTGTTCTGGATCCACACCTTGGATGCCTGGGGTACACAGGAAGAGACCACACCAAAAGTCAACAATTTACTGAGGCGAAATGCACCCAAACATGGCGGTCCGTCTGTAGAATTATAATTTAGTTTCATGGCTGTTCTATCTAAACCATGCATTGGAAGAGACGTGTATGAGTATTTAGTATTTATCTCTTGGTACATGTATGTGACCGTTACGGTACCATGTCTTGTCCCAGCGGCGGCAGGTTGTCGACCTCTCCGAGGTCAATCTGGGCTTTCTGCACAGCTTGCATACTGGTGTTGATGGTCCCCATCAGAGCCTGCTGAGCTGAACTCTGCACATCGACACAGACAAAACAGGTTCACAAAACTCCTCCTAGAGGGATTTTTCAAGACGCCGTGCTGAGGGACGATGATTGCACCTTTGGAAAATCGAATTGTATGTAAAAAGGTACCAGCTGCGAGAGAGGAGGAAAAAAAGGTTGATACACCCGTTTGGTTGTTTAGGACAAACTTGAGTGGCACACGCGTTTAAAAAGGGCCTTCATCTGTGAATGAAAACTACACAAACATCACACTGGGAGCCATTGTGCTGTTCTTACCAGAGGTGGCATGTGTCCACGGTGCATCTGACCCATTGTGATCTGCTGCTGGGCAGACGGCATGGTGCCCATGCTGAGCGACTCCGTGCCAATGGAGCCGGAGCGGATCACCCCCGGCAGTGCCACAGAGCCATGCTCCACCCTGCCCACGCGATTAAACTGCTGCTGAAGGATGGTCGACCTGCAGGCACATCAATAGGAAGTTAGTGCTAAGGGCTCCCTGAAAGCCAACACCATGTTTTGTCCCCCCCCCATCTGACACCAAAAGCTTTTTGTATTTTCTCTTATATTCTTAAGCTTTTCCAAAGCAAATTGTTAAATGCTTAACATGTCCTATGCATCAGTCACTATTCAAACAAGGTTGGTTTTGTGGAGAAGTATTGACAGAATCCTTCATTGTTAGTTTTAGTGAAAAAGAGACATGGTCCTTCATCCGTCCCTTGATGTTCATTCTCCGCTGAACATCACAGACCTTATTTCCACGATGCGCTGCCTCATTCCAATGACACGCTTATCCGTTTGCACCGCTCACCTTTGCATCATGCATGCATGCTACGCTAAGGCACTGATAATCTGCCCACCACTGATAGGCAAGCACAGTACAAAGTAGGAAAAATACCATGGTATTGCATTGTAAATAACGCCCATTTCCGGAGTGTGTGTGTTTATCCAACAAGAACGCAAACAACACTAACTGGAAAACGTGTTACCAGAAAGACAAAACAAGCACACGTTTGTTTTTTGCTACGTGTCCATTGGAGAGTTGAACACGGCTGTGTTGGTTTGTCATAGTGGGTCACTAATACAAAAGAGGCTGTAGATTCTTCCCACTCTGAACATCTGCAGGACAAAGCTTAGTTTTGTTTTCCCTCACGTCAGTCGCTCTGGAGTTTTAATCGCCAAGTGTGCAGAACTAAAAGACATTTGCCTTCGGCCCTGTGCACAAACCCAGATAAATAGAAAATAAATATCATAAACAGTTGCAGTAAACGCTCTCAGTTAATAGCAGGAAAGCAATATCAGTTGAGGATAGGCAGGAAAAAGGGCTTCATGTACTCATGGAGAGTAGTTGACTGTGGATAAATGAGCTAGGACGCATCTAATCAGGAAATGTTCAGACTGGGCCATTGATCATCCAGTGGGGCAACATTTCCTTTACATCGTGATTATCGCTCAGGATACAGTGCAGCTGAGGAGGCGCTCATGTGGTGAAATGAGGTCCTGGAAGATGGATGTGTGGTCTGTGGTCAAGAGCCGTCGTGAGAAAGGAAATTAAAAAAGCACCAGGTCTATTATTGCCTTTTGATAGAATTTGCAATGATAAATTGAGCTAATGGCCCAACCATTATCATACCTCAGTTTACACTGGACCATAAAGATACTGGATGAGATTACATGGGAACTACTGTTACCCTATACAACCAAAGGGTGGTTGTCGCGCAACTTTATCTCCCTGTTCTTGCTTCTGTAAAGCTTTCTATGTGTGAGGCTGTAGTTACGCACATTTTCTTTCTTTGAGCTAACTGCTAGCTTTTGCGTGCTAATATGCTTACATTGACAGATTTTTCAGCAGTTATGTTTACTATCTCTGTTTGGTGTGTTAGCATGCTAATGTTTGCTAGTCTGGCCTTAAAAAAGTAAAAGTGTTGAAAACAATGTGTTGAATCCAAAAATTGGACAAATGAGTTAATATTACAATGTTTATGCCATACTAAAGAGGTGTTTATTCCACAGACTGGATTATTACACAAAAAACACTTTTCAGAGTTATTACTAAAAATGACCTACTTTTTTGGGGACACAGATTCCTCAAGCATGGTTGACTCCTCATCGCCTTCTAATCCAAAGCGGTCCTTGCTTTGCTTCTGCAGCAGAGAGAAATGTAAACAAATGTGGGTCAAAAGGAGCTCACAGCGATTTTGTAAAAAAGGTTACCACGGCCATCTTGAATGCCAGATTTTGTGTAACATTTAAAAAAAATGTATGCCTGGATTTAATTCTGTTTCTAGGCTTTAGGTAGGACATTTTCACTTGATATTCATGTTGTGCTAAGCTGTTGACAGGTGCGCAGAGATACATTTACATTTTTTCGTAGGCATTAGGCAAACTATATTTGTCCACCTTCTTATCCGAGGAAAGTTAATGGAGACACAAATGTGCATGCAGGGATTTTAGCTATTTAAAGTGTCCCTTAGCCACATGAGACCAGCTGTCCTGCATTTCTGTTTATTTAACTGCAAACGTCTGACACAGAAGCCTGAACACATCAAGCACCAACAGATCTGAGACATCATCAATTCATTTTGACGCATCTCTGTCTCTAGAGATGAATCGCTCACCTTTTTGAGGATGATGTCAATGTAACCGGCAATGAGCTGAGAGATCTGTTCCCCTTCAGTGGTCTGTACCGAGTAGTAGCTCTCCTGGTATTCCCCAAAGTCCTACACGCACAGAGTCAAATCTTAAAAATGCATCTTATAATGGGCTGCAGGAAAGTAATCACTGTAGTGCTTGTGCACAGGCTGAGGATTCAGCAAGCAGAAAATAAACAAATCTGTAGCCCTCTTATGGGCACACTTGAGCTATGAATCAATGCAGAGACCCCATCTTATACGCGACTTGAAAATCCATGACTGCTTTGACGTGTGAACGACAAATCAAATTTATTTTTGAATCAGTGTGACAAAAACACCGCCTAAGAGCTCGAAAAGCACTGCAGAATTAACAGCAACCGCAGAGTGCGTGTTCATTTCAACAATAGAGACAGTTCATCTGCCACATCTGCAGGATTAAATCCAAGTTCATTGACTGCTCACTGACTCTGGGAGCTGCTGACACAAAGGAAAGATATCGACAGGGAAGACAAAGGAGTCTTGTGTGCGAGGGAGTGAAAGGACAGACGGACGGAGCCCTACGGTGATCGTTTTATCGCCAGTGCGGCCGACAGTCTGCTTCACAGAGAGCCCGTCCTTCTTATTTACGACAAAGGATTTATGCTCCGCGTCAACGAGTAAGATACTGCCAGTTTGTCTGCATCCGTGTCTTACCAGGGTGAAGCTCTTTGGTGACGCCGCCCACCTCTTCACGGTGGTCAGCGGCCACTCCTGCACCACATCTTTGGTCTTCTCCTCCACTCTCAACACAGACTCCTTGGTGATGCCCAGCAGCCGCGGCACCAGCTTGTTCTTGCTCTTCATCTTTTCCTGCAAAAGAAAAGAAAAAACTCATTCTACTCTCTTAAGTTTTGGTTGGAAATGTGATTTTTCTATTCGTGATGTCAGAAGCTATGTCAGAAGTTCTTTTTGCTGTATGTTAATAAATTAAGCTATTTTAAGAAAACCTTTTACTTCCATAACTTCTGCACTTAAAATTCTTTGATAAGATCCCACAGCTGGATTTTTTTAAATTGCACTGGTACTGTAACACTTCCTGCAGTAGTAAAGTGTGACTGACATTGTAAATCTCTCATGACGTTCACTGAATAAAAGAAAAATTAATAAAGTCAACAAGACACCAACCAACCAAACCATTTTAGATGTCAATTCTATCCCCTTGACAAAACAACTCATTTCCATATTCCCAGGCCTGCTGAGGGTATTACTTGAATAAAAAGGCATTAAGCAAAAAGGAAAGATTAACAGTTCAAGCGACAGAATTTAAATTCATAAGCTTGCAGCTTGAAACTCTTAATTCTGCTGTCAGACCGATCTGCCAAGATGGGTCTGACTAACCGGTTACCCAGAAAAATAAGCACTTAGTAATTCAAGCATTACGCCATAAACATGTCTTTATCTGCTTGTCAAAAACCCTCAACCTCCCCGCATTCACTAAGCCTCTAATGTCACACTTCAGGCGCTCTCTGAGATGGCAGAACAGCTGACTTCTTTTTCCGTTGGCTGGCACGGAGAGAGAAAGCGTTTCTCCAGGAGCTGCATTCGCCGAGCAGATGGACGGTCCGCGATGGGCTGTGACGTGAGGGCAAATAGGCGAGTAGTGTAAAAGCCCCGGAGGGCCTGTGAACCCTGTGGGGCCTCGCCAGGTTACGGACTGTGAGCTGCATTTTTTTCCCGCGGGTTATTTCTGCTCCACTGGATTGGACTAAAAACTGACGCAAGCAACACATGGGGAGCAGATAAGATCAACAGATAGATGCAAGGCCAGGAGCTGGGACACGGTTTAAGAGTTGTGTGTTTTGCGCGTAACCGGAATAAAAGGCAGAGTGTTGACTCTTGATACGTCATCTGTAATCTTATCCGCTGGTGTTAAAAGCTACTCAAAAAAAGCCAGGAACTGTATGGCAGAGAGTCTGTACGAACAGCAGTACGAGGGAGGTTTCTCAATGAAATACCAGAAATTATCGAATTTTTGAAAGCGCAGAAATGAAGTCAGAAGAGTTTTGAAGGCATATCGTTTACACAGGAAAGTTTCCTGTGACTAAATTTAAATTTATATATATATATAAATGTATTTGAAATTTTTCCTTCTGGTTTGAGTAGACATTAAAAGCTTTGAAAGTTCAGGCGGACACGGATAATTTCCCCACATGCCGCGTGGTGCCTTCAACCTTTTTATCCAGTTAACAGCAAGCCCGAAGAACAGATCTCACAATCAGGACATAAAAGGCTCCGACTACATTTCAACCAATTCAAAACCACTTCCCTTTTTTTAGATAATCATATTTTTTTTTTTTCCCCCTCAACAGGATCAAAGATCTTGCTAGGGGATTATTTTCCCCCGAATAGCGCAGTGGAACTTGTGAAGTCCGAGAATTAAACATTTGTGTTACAACTTACCTTGACCAGGAAGAAGGAGACGCCATATGTCCTCAGAGACCGTGCCAGTTTGACATATTTCACTTTGGCTTCGATCTCTGTCATTTCTCCACAGTTTTTGTGTTCCTGCAGATTGAAATATACGTAATATATGTATTCAGCGACTGCACGAGTTGGTGAAATCCGGTGCAGGATTGACAAACGTAAAATAAATACGATCATTTCCTTTAATGGACAAGAAGACCACACCTGGAATATTTTCTTCTCAGCACCTCTTTGCTTGATGTATTCTTTAGGTAGAAACTCCTTCAAGCTAGAAAATAATAGTAGAAATTCATACAGAAGCATCAGCACTAAAACTCTAAAGAAATAATGTAATAAACTCTTGCAGCTGACTTAATGCTTAATAAATATTTCTATTGGTACTTGATTTGTCTAATCTACACTTAATATTTTGTGAATAATATGGAGTAACACATTTTGATTTTCTTTAAAATGCCGAATGATTTGGCGTGGATAAAGGTTCTTCTAGGGGGATGGATGCTTACTCTAAGAATCCTTGTTTGTGCTTATGTTCTATGTGAGGTCCAAACTGGATCTGGGCCTGAATGCCTCCGAATTCGCAGGCCTTGTCAAATGAAACGGGGTGAGAACCGTTTAGGATGTCATCTCGAGCCTGAAAGAAGCAGAAGAAACTTCTCAATTAGGATTAAATTACATCTTATATTATAGCTTTGAGTCAGATGTCTGCATAGCGTTAATATTTTCAGTAACCAAATCAGAGCACATTCTGCTAGCTACGTGTCGCCATCAGGGGGTGATGGAGAAACGGAAGATACGGCATTGCTCCTGGTTTTCAGTTACATTCTCCTCTGGTGGTCAACATGCTAGCGCGAGGGGTCAGACCTGCACATAAAGAAGGTTGAGTTGGACGGGGTCTCGGGAGTCCACGTTCTGGTCAGAGTAGAAGAACTTGCGTCTGAGCAGGAGGGTCTCGTTCTCGTCCACCCCCTGCTCTCTGAACGTCCTGCTGTGGTCCAGCCAGTTCACTGACAACACAAAGTACATCAGATTATTATTCGAGATGTCTGCGTTATATGACTGGGAAAGAGATCTCATCAACTTATTTTACTCTCATACATTTGCCTACTAAACTGCTCCTTGACGGCCAGCTCCATGAAGACTTAGACATTTCACAGCCTTACACTGTAAACTGTGTAACGTCATGTGCGGATGTGAAAGCTTACAGTTGTAAAAGACAAAGCATCTGGGCTGATCTTGTAGATCAATCCATCGAGTGTTGCACATAAGCACTTAGGCAAAACAATGGCCGCCATCAACTTCACCACCGGGTCAAATGGGATTCCACTAAACTCACAGTCATCGTCAGTGTGCAGTTTGGCTTTCAGTTTCTCCATCTTCCGCTCGTCCCTCAGTAGCGTCCGGTCTTTCTTCAGCGTTCCCATTCCGTCCTCCTTCTTCTCCTCCACCGTCTCCTGGATCAGAGAGTATTCCTCGTAGTTTGTGATGCCTGGAATCGAAAGGGGAAAAAACGAGTCATCCACAATATCCCCCAGAATCCAGCTGGATATAATATGTAAATATGGCCAATTAAAAAAAGTATGTAAAACAAAAGCTCTTGTACAACACATTCTAATAGTGGAGCTATACAGACGTGGTTAAGAACACACTGGATTTAAATATACAAGGTATATTAAACAGCAGCTATACAGCACACTCCAAAGAGCGTGGAGAAAAGGGCTAGTTAAATTAACTGGGTACCTATTCTACTGCATATGGTCACAAGCAGCTCTCCCACAGTTTTAGAGTCGTCCACCATGATTGTTTTGACGGCCCCGTCCAACATTTTGATTTTCTGAGGCCTCTGCTTCTTCTTGTATTCAAGGATGTCCTGCTCAAACACAAAAAACGGAGAGAATACAATTTCTTTTTTTAAAGATTTAAAAAAAAAAAAAAATGGAGCGGGATGCAGGAATTGAATGAGAGCGAGAAAGCGAGAGTACCCGCTGAGAAAATAATCAAATGCATCCAAGTTGCGTGGCGAATATAGGCCGGAAAACCTTATTTAACGCCTGCCTATCAAAGCTCGCTGCTCCCTTCCAATCGAACAATGAGGAGAGATTTGGTTTAGAATAATTGGTCACAGTCATGCCTCCTACCTGGGCTGCCTTTGGTGGATTTGAAGAGAAACCATTGAACGCTGCGAAACCAAACTCACAGATGCACCGAGAGGAAGCGCTACACGACAGACCAGAATCGCTCGAGCGTTTGGCACCCTTTGACCTGTGATTTTATTCTGCTTCACTATTTCTGTTCTGCTAAGTAGAGTGGAACCCCCCTGTCAAAGCTTTAGATATCATCATGTTTTCTCACTAGAGCTTTCAAGCCCCCAAAATATATACTGAGAAACAAACAGGGAGTGTGTTGGCTTAAACGGCGGGAGGCCTTTACCCCGTTGCGCAGCATGTAGTAGTCCAGCGTCCTTCCAGACTCCAGCCAGATGCCTTTTCTGGGGTCTTCATCAGACAGAAACAGACCATAGTCTGAAGCTACAACATTGAGGAGAAACATTTGCATTTTAGAGACTTGTGATGAATGGGAACGATGATGCCGACGGGTGAAACAAAGTTGGACCCTGACACCTTCTGATCAGCGGTGTGACTGTATGACTGACTGGGGTCCAACCTGAGGGGTCTCGTCAAAGTCTCATTACGACTGTACGGCCGCTTAAGTGACACGTACTGTGATCACAGGGGTAGTTCATCTCTAGTATAATTCAGAATATCAATTATAACTATAATATATGACACAAGAAATGTGAAAAACATCACAACCTGGTTACTAAAGACAGTGCCAGCAGTTTATTTACATAATCATATGAATAACACTGCACATATTCAGATTTCGGATGACTAGCCGTCATGTGGTGTGATTTCAGGGCTCTCACCCTGTCCCGTCTGAGCCTCGGGGACCCGCTCCCTGATTATCCTACAGGCATCATAGACGGCCGTGGAGGGCTCAAACTGCATCGTCTTCACCACATTGCACTGGCGAATGCAGATTTTCAGCGACAGCACCACCATCTTGGCAGGCGGTGGGGGGGCGGGGACGGCACCTACAACTGTGGAAAAGGGGAAGGGAAGTTTATTATTATTTATTTAAGTCCACGAGATCCAAAACTTAAGCCCCATGATGAAACTCATGGACCGTGATGAAAGAGCCAGATGTTGGCAGAGACTTTCCCGTTGTTAAAGAGAGGACGTTTAAACTCATGGTAGAACTGGGATTTTCTAATTTGAATATACTCAATGTAATAAATACTTAATGTACATTAGCGCATTACTGCTATGCTCAATAAAACAGGAAATGTCTTTTTTACATTTTCCTCATTAGACACACATCTGGGCGTTTTTTGTAGTTGATGACACACAAAGAAAAGTTCTTTCCACTCTTACATGAACAATCTAACTTTATAAATGCAAAGAAAGTGCAAATGTGTGCACAGCCAAGCCATTGTTATGCTTCATAAAACACCAGTTGAGAACAAATTCATCACTTTTAGAAAACGGCCCATCTGCTCCTTGCCGGAGACAAAGAAAAGACGCCAAATATACTGAACAAAATACTTTTAACAGAAAACAAAAATGTCAAATCAACCCACTACAACTGAAACTGAACAGGGAACTCCAATCTTTTGCAAATGAGCAGCGAAAGGAACAACATTGTCAAACAATCCTCCGTATATGTGAAGAAGACAGCAAAGCAATTCCCAGATTTTCATCTTAAGCTAAAGTCAGTTTTGATCTCACACCGTTACACCACGTATAAAGTTAACCACAAAAGTATGCTGAACACACCTTGGTTCATAAATAATGAACCAAGTTTGCCAACAAGTTCACTGAATCCATTTTTTTGCAAGTTTAAAAAGAAGTGAAAATATGATTCAACACCAGTTGTGGTTCAGAGAGATTACATTCAGGAAGGAGAAGAAGAGAGATGGACGTCTCTAACAGAGCACCTCCTGTCTGGAAAACACAAGGCCTCTCTGTGCCAAGGGGGTCAAAGATGAAGGGTCGGTCAGGGCCATGGCTCAAGTACACAGGCGGCCCCTCATCTGCTCCGCCAGCTTCTGACCCTGACTCATGCGTTCAGAATGTGGTTCCTATGTGAGATGTGTTCACACGCAGACGGGAAGGTGTTTGTCTGGAACACAAGGTCCACACTCCTCCACAGCATCCAGGAGCTACGCATTAGGGTTCGATGCTAAATAAATTCTCAAAGAGTTAAGCAATCATTTCTACCATGAAAATGTGTGATTGACAGGAGATAATTTGGTGAACGAAAGCTACAGGGTTGATCTGCAAATGCAGATCATAAAAATCCCCAAAGTGACACTATCTGGTTTAGGGTCACATTTATGTTTTTCCCATCCCCTTTGTGTTGATGTGATGCGATCACAGACTGGAGCCTCGTGGTCTGGGTTGGACCTTTGGGCCTGTATTTGTTTGCCTCTGAAAATAGACCAACCACAGACATGATGCGTTATTTGTCTTTGAGACTAATTTCTGTAGCCTGAGCCTCGACGAGTCTCGAGAATGAGCAACCAGGCACGAGGAAAGAGGAAGCAACGATAAAGAAATACAATGAAATGGTTATCAGTGGAACCGACCAACGGCTCGGCAGGAATTCAATTACAAACATATTTGTGCCCGTTGCAAAAAAAAAAAAAAAAAAATGCAGAGAAATAAATAAAAATAAGATACTGTCAAATTGTCTTAACTTTGTCACAATCCACAGGTCCCTTTCCATGTCACTGTTTATGCATTTGTAATATGAAACCAGCAGACATACAAGTTTATTCATTTTGTTGACGCGTTTTGCATCCTTCCATCACATCCATTTTAAAGTCTTCCTTGTTATCAATGGATTAGAAGCGCGCTCAAGAGTGTTGCAGCTTAAAATGTCGCTCTAACGTCTGCATGCGGTTGCACTGAAAATGAAATGTACCGGTCCTATTGTTGTTCACATTGAAAGCCATTTTGTCCCCTATTCAGAATCACTAGTTCTTCCTTCATCAGCTCACACAGAATCTTTTTTTAGTCCTTGTAGTAATACAAAAACTGAAGACATTCAACTTGTTTAACATACATTTTTTAACTGAAATTAAGCCTCAAAAAACAAACGCTAAGGATGCCGAACAAGGCACATACAGCACAGTCTCTTCATCAAACCCAGATCACCACCAAATCATCCCATCATGCACTTTCCCTTCCGTGCGAAAGAAAGAAAGGATTTGCAGAGATCAAATGGTAACGTGAAGCCCCCAAAACACTTGAGCCAAACCAAGTCACCATCGCTACAAAGCCTGTGTGCTAATTTGGCTCCAGCGCAACAACAGCAGCAACAAACTCACCGGTTATCATGTAACCGGACCCAACACAACTAAACAGAGAACTTCCATTAAAAAATGTATACACTACTTTGAAAGAGCAGGACACAGTGTTTCACACAGTATCTTTTTAGCCGTTTTTACCTCAATCAAAAAGAACGTAAGCAGGATTGTTAGATCATAGAAAACTATGGCAATCCATCAGATAATTGTCAAGAATCAATCTGAACCAGTCGATTTAGCTTAGTGCGTTTTATGGACTAGACAGCCTATTCGGATCAATTTAGTTAAAATGTTAAATTACAGTGGCAGGAGCACATGACGGTTTGGCAGTAGACGTCCCGATGGAACACTGCCACGCACACCAAAGCAAACACAAATACTACACATTCGGTGTGTCTACGCGAGAACAAGCCGAGCGGCAGCGTTGTAGTTTCACCTCCGTCGGCCTCCACGTCCCTCTCCAGGCTGGTGAATCCATCTGGATCCAGGCCCATCTGGTTGTCTATATGCTTTATTTACCCGCCTGCTGTACATATCTGACGGCACGAATCATCCACCAGGGCGCCGTCAGTCTGCGGCTTCAACAGCACTTTACTCGCATACCTGTCAGCTTTGCTCCTCGCCATCTGTTCTCTTATAGATGTTGATTATGGATTATAGGATTTTATTCTTTTATATATTCTTACGTTTTGTCTTTTAACCAGAAGCACTTTCAGTCAACGTGTAATGAAATGCGGCTTACGAATAAAGTTGCCGTTACGTCAGATGATAATTCAAGGTCATTTATAGCAGAGTTCAAGAAAGGTAAACCCTGTGAAGTAGAAGAAAAGGACCTGCCGACCTTACATGCTGAACCACAAATGCATGGAAAATTAACACGCACGGAGAACCCACAAGTCTATAATCATTAAAGCTTTTCCCTCCCACACTAATACATAAGCACAGAAACTCTCTTGACTGCAAACTAAACCAGCTACACCTACACGCCTTTGATCCACTGCACGCTCACATTACAAACAATACGCACCAGCAGCACTCAGCAGGAGGCAACATTTCTCCCGTGGTCGACACTTAATCCAGGGCCAATTCAGTCTTAATGGACTGGCCTTTTGTTAAATCATTCATAGGGGTTCTAAAGGAACATACGATTTGGCCAAAACGAATCGCCCCATCAGCCTCCGATATACTTTGTGTCATGTGGTACCCAACAGATTCCCTCAAAACAACGGGCACAACACCTGGCAAACATCTACGTGCTTGCCAACAATGTGCAGCGGAAAGAGGCGTTTCTCTCACTTGTAAAGTTCCATCCCCGCGCGGTGCATTCGGTGCCGCGGCAGGCAGCGTGTCCCCCGGCGCAACTCTGCACCTCGACTGTCAGGCACAAACGCACAAATCGTTACCGCCACACGGAAAGCGATGATGGAGAGTCAGCAGCTTTCATGCCGCCTTGTCTCATATTGATCCCACAACAAAAAAAAAGGGCTCAGATTGGGAGTTTTACATCTACCTGCCAAACACAGAGGGGAATAAAGAAAAAAAAATAAACCGTGCATGTGTAATTTTGGAAAAGGTCCAACAAGCAGATTCATTGATGGATTGAGACATTACACTGGTTTTGTCTGTCAACATTCCAAAGGCCTAAATAGACGCGTTCCTTTGGTTCAGCGTGTGGCCGTAGCAGCAATCTCCTGAAGCGTCGACAGATTTCATGCCATGTGACGGCGATGCAGTAAACGCAGACGTCACACCAGAGGAGGACGGAGGCTGCACACGCAGAGCAGCAACGATTGAGCAGCCGGTTAATTTTGCTGCTGTGCAATCACAGAATTCAAGTTCATTTTCCAAACAGACTACTGCTCATGAGTTAAAAAAAAAAAAAAAGGAGACAGAGCAGTGGAACATGTAGCTATTGTTCAAGAGATCAATGACGCAGAGCGGCGCCTGCTGGGAATGCTCAGACCCTATTACAGTAACACGGCCTCTAATCCAATAATAGAACAGCCCACTAGTGAAACGGGCCAATCCAAGAGGAGTTCTGGACCCGAGAATCTATCAAATATTCATCCGGAGCATATCGGTTGACTAGTTCCGACACCGGGGGTCAAACAAGGCGGACACAAGCAGCGTAATAAGTCCATCTGCTTTACTTTGGTTTAGCAGTGATTAGCTTTTCATGCAGCAGCCTACGTGAAGGATCTGCTCTGGAAATCAGCAATCCTGTAATAATGCAGTATCAACATAGATACATTTAACCAATGTGCACCAAATCCCCTTTTCCATCCTTTTAATAGTAATAAACGATCACTTATACACTATTTAGCAACTCGTTGCATTGAGAGGCCTTTTCTAATTCATGGTTAATAGCATATGGTTCCTGACGTAAAGCAGTGCCACAATACGACACGACAGCATCGGCACGCCACTCGTGTCCTCAGGAGAGGCAGAGGGGTCAACGGCTGAAGGACCGTCATCCGACTGCAGATAAACCCCGTCTCACGGAGCCGACACACAGACAAAACACTGTAACCCGAGCTGAACTAAAACGATTCCTGGCTAACGAGTGTGGGGCTAATATGCACGTTTTCACACAAGTGAGCCAAAGCAGAATTGTCATCACTGCAAACGACTGAAGACTAACGCAGGAAACGACAACAGTGGAGCAGATATTCTCAGCCATATTGTGTCTAGAAAAACGCTAATGGGGGATGAGAAGCCCTGTAAGAAGTACGGACATTAACGACCAACGCTGTATTACAGTTATAGTGTCAGACAGGTTTCTTTTATTAATGTTAGTATTTTCAGGAAGTATGTTTCGCTTTTAGGAGTAATGTAACATAATTTAGCTAGTGAGGGTCTATGGCTTCTGAAGTAAAACCAGGTTACTTCCTACTCAAAAAAAAGGACATGCGGAGGTTTACTACAGACAAGAAAAAGTTGAGTTACTTGCACACGTGTTCCAACGTTTACTTACACAATCTGTAATAAGTCACTAGATGTTCTACTCTTTTGGTCCTTCAAGTGTCGGTGTCGTATACGCTTCAAAGACACCCTCCCATAAAAAGAGGGCTGCATTTCTTGACTTTTTATTTCACGATGAATCAACGGTTTTCCAGAGCGGCAACTTATTCTTCAGCAACATTCTTCATCATAACCTCTGAACTGCAAATAAACCACATTTTTAGCACCGCTGTCTTGATTTCCATCCAAAACGCAGCACACGGTGTGAACAACACAGATTCTCCCTGAATACTCAACAGGCAGAAGTGCAAATGATCTGCAAACACACACACACACACACACACCTCAGAATGAGATTCCTGAGCAGAAAGCCGGCTGAGCGGAGCGGCGGGGGCCAGGAGAGCACACCGGGTAAATATCGCCCGAGCCTTTAAGGCCGACTGAATGTTGAAAGTCTTTAAGGTCTGTCTAAGAGTATATCAAACTAATTAATCACATGTTTATGATACGTTGATTTAATGTGTCGAGAGGAGAAACCTGCTGATCATTAAGGAGAAATTCTAGCGGTTCAGCCGCACTCAGCCAGCAACATGGTTTTATTAACCGCTTGGTGGGAGCGAGAGGGAGGGAGGAAGGGGCGTGGCCGCAGAAATAATTCCATAGGTCAAATTTGTATCCATTTCCTAAAATGCGGAAGTACAATAAAAAAAAGAAAGAAAGAAAGAATCCGGAACAGAACAGGTTTCACTTCGATGGCAGACGGAATAAAAAAATATATGTGCGGCTAAAAACTCCACATTTATAGTCAGTGCACAGACAACTTCTACATGAGCCGCATGTGAGGAATAAGCCTGCCAGTGTCAGGTGACTCGCAGCATACCTCCTGAGTGACAGACACTACATGGCTGCCTTGTGGTTTAAATACGTGTACTAGTGTGTGAGAGAGAGCCTGGCTAATGTTCCATGCAGGCAGGTGATGCCGCTCTGTCGGCAGCAGGTCCAGCGCAGGTGTCACGTTTCATGCAGAGGAGAGGAACACAGTCGCCCACCACAAATCTAACAGAGCTCGTTGGTGAAATGCTTAAAAAGAAATCATTTGCTGGCAAAGCATCAGCTTTTGGGTGCAAAAAATGATTGCCAGGTTGCCATTATTTTGAGTAATTAAGAGACAGTCACAAGTCGGCTTACCAATGAAAGTGTGGTATATAAGAATTACCTAACCAAACACATGTATAGTTTGTTTAATCTGGCTGCAAAAAAGTGGTTGAAGCTGCGAAGATTGGTGCTAAATGACAATAGCGTCACTCTCAAGCCCCAAAACTATAGTCTATTAAAATGGGAGGATGTATTGTTATTACCAGGCTGTTCAAAGGGTGGAAGAGTTCTTGTTTTCCTAGTGAAGTTAAACCATTCGAGGGATGGAACGAAGATCAATTCAGTGTCTGTTTCACCAGAGGAGGGAATCAATCTGGAATCTGAAGCCAAACCCCAGCCGCCCACATCTTTTGGCACAAACCGTACATCAACCATGGATTGGTACTTGAAAACCGTTAGGAGACTTCGCATTTATGAGCCAACACTCAAGGGGTAATCTTGTATTACAACTCACTCCCACGTTTCAGTCCTCCTTTAAAAAAAGGCTACAGCGATTGTTTTTCATTTAGAGTATAGATGCAGCCCTTCGCAGGGCTCCGACTACTCTCTTGCCACTTGAGGTTGTGCTCAGAAATCGGTTGCCATGGATACAGAGGCTGGTTGTGTCCTGACTTATAACTGATCGTTTACAACAGAGCATATCAATTAGAGAACCAGAGTATAGTTTTTTTATTGATACATTTGGGGTTGAAAGCGTTTGCTTGCAGTTAATGGAAAGCTTAAATCCAGCATCTTTAAAAAGGGGCCGTTGTTCTTGTGTGGTAACAAAGTAGCTGAGGCTGTATTCAGACCATATTGGTGCATTATGAGTTCCAAGACATCACATATGATGCAATGCTTTTGTTTGGATATGTAGCGCTTAAAATAAGAGTGAGCCAGCATTAACTGAACTATCCGTATAATTCATTTTATTTGTTTCAAAACGCACTTGTAACGACACGGTCACATCCCAATGAGCACAAATAACAAACAGGCATCTTTTAAGTAGCACATTCTTTGCAAGAGCAAACCTGAAATTGCTCAGGAGGTTAGTCATCCACACAACACCCTTTCTTGTGTTTACAGCACAGTACCTACATCGCAAAAAGGACATTACAGTTTGATGGAGTAGAATATTCCTCATTGCATTGCTATTATAACAGCTTTGAATTTAGGTAAAAGCTAAAATAAATAAATTAGCTCATGGTCCCATAACTGTAACCCGTAGCCACTATTCAACATTCTCACTCTTGTACATTTTGCCGAAGCATCTGAACTTATGTTTTTTACTTATTTTAAAAAGATGCTTTTACGCTCCAGTTCACGTGTTAATCAGACAGATGTCCTTCAGCATCACTAGCATGCCTTTCGGTGTTTTTGCAGCTTATATTGTTGCCGTTTGTGAGGTTAACTTAACGGCCATGACTCGTGGCATTTTAGTCCCTCGGTAAACTTTGAAGTTTCATGGGCAAGCCATTAGGAGATGGGAAATCCATAAAACGTGTCATGTGCTAAAGGGCCACATAAACTACCTGCTTTGGTGTGTATTTAACGGTTATTACGGGACTTTTGTGGGTTGGTTAAAAGGCCATGATTAATTCTGGCCGTCAGGCCGAGATTTAGACTTCCCTTAATTATAACTCAACCTGTGGTTAAAAAAAAAAGGATTGAGGAAACTATACGTGCAATAAAAACCAGGGGCAGGAATCAGATGGCCATTAGTTGGAGTCGCCGTTAATACATTAATGTATTGTTGCAGAAATACAAAACACGGCCGTATGACTATAGGTCATGAAGGAATGAGGAAATCACTGTGGTTCAATACCTGGTACATAGTGGCCCATCTTACTATGAAGCAAGCAGTCTGTCCGTCAGTCGGTGTAGCCAAGCTCAACAAACGTCCATCCCATCTTCCTCACACTCGTACAATTATGATCATTCATTATACCAAATATGTTTAATACTATTAAACTAGGTATTAATGGCTGACTTATAATGACTAACCCCCAGCAAAATACCCCCACTAACTAGATCAATACTTTACTTTGGATTGCAGCGATAGCAACTAATACGTCTAGTCACATTTATTGAACAATCACATAAGGAGTCAATATTGGAATGCCGGGGACACAAATAGGTTTCTGAAGAACAAGATTCACCGAGAATGCCGCAGCCAACTGCTGTGGGCGATGGCCTCAGCCCGCCCCACGTACCAACGCTGACAAATGATGCTGCCGTGTTGCCTCGACAACATCTGGTCACACTATCACGCTTTTAAAATATCTACGCAGGTCATTTCTTATGAATAGAAAAGGTTCAAGTTGCCACTCGGCACCCTTCCGCTAAACATAGTTACGGTTCCGCTTGTATGAAGCATTTTAAATATTGCCTGTGACAACAGTTGAGCCTACATGATATTAGATGACTATTAGATGAGTAAAATGTGCAATCTGTTTCCGATAGCTCTCCTCTTGCAGCCTCCTTCGAGTTAGAATCTGGGCGCAGTCCCAGTCGGCAGAGAATTACCGCAGAGTCAATCCTTCCCGGGGGCCACTGGCCGGAGTCCAGAGGAATACACTGTGAGGAACGTCTAAACAGGAGATTGGACCTCTTCAGCGGCGACATTTCTCTCCTTAGAAGAGAACACGGCCTTAATATTTAGCTGCACTTAAAAACAGTCTGTACAATTAATTGATCAAGTTGGCAAGAAAGCGGCCTGACGCCACATGACAACCGAGAAAAAATATCCAATTACAACAGTACCATGCTGGGTTGTTTAAAATGTAATAAACCTACTGACATTGTAATTATACTTGCCATAACTAGATAAACAAACATGTGCCAGCTCCAATTAAATGTTCCATTCAGCTTGGCCAAGGAAATAAACCAATCATGATGCCTGCAACAATTACAAAAGAGATGTACATTGGTGTATTAGTAACAAAAGTAGGTTTGCAGCTGGCCAATACACAGCAGAGCGCTTAGTCATTTCGAAGGGAAAAATGTAAAAAAAATGTAAAAAATCAAGTGAAGCATATAGCGTGTATGACTAAAAGGTATAAAATCAACCAAAGATTTTACCAGACCTGTTGCAGCATATCAATAAAATAAAAGGAGCCCTTTTCACACATCAACAAATAAAGCAGATAATCACAAAGTTGTGATCTGCCAATGTTGTCGCGGCACGGCAGGAGACAAATGACTCTTTGGGTCACTAAAAAGGCACAGAAACGGTTAACCTGGCTCGGGAGCGGAGCACGTTTACAGGGAGAGGCTGGCCACCAGATGCTGCCAGTTACTCTAATTGCCCTCTGGAAGCAGCTCACTGAGCCAACTTGAAAATGTACATTCGAGTAGTGTTATGGAGTTTGGCAAAGTCCTTTGAAATCCAATGCACCTGCTTTTAAAAAAAAACAGTCTGCAAGTCCAGAAAAAAGCTGTAATCAAGCCTTTAAAACCATGAAAATACATCAATATTACAGAAAAGTCTAAGTTGATTTTTTTTTAAGATCCTAACAATATAATGTTGACATAATGTGCGACTACGCAAAAGAAAGGAAACTAATGGAAAAAATATAAGTACAAGAAACTACTGTTGTTGTTCTCTGCTGCTCTCAACTGTAGTAGCAAAAAGCAAGAAAAAATAAACACCATGAAGAAACACTGCAGGCCTTTTCTCATTGGTATCAGCTGGACACTTGGGAGTCTTGCCATGACGAACAAACAGCAGAGGACGGAGCAGTCACATGGAACCGTCCTCCCACACGGACAATGATCAACATCTCCAGTACAGCAGCATGTTACAGGCCGTAATCAACGTGACGCAACTACCAGGATGTGTGTATGAGGAGCTCTTAATGAGATGAGCCACAGTAACGGAGCAGCACTATAAGAACAGGAAGAATGAATTAGCTCCAACTGTCTAATGTAATATTTAAAGTGCATTGTTGCCATTACAATTAATCAAACGCACGCTTTCAGTTTAATTTATTTCGGTAAATAGCAAAGTTTCCCCTTTTGAGCTACGTCTTGTCTAGTCGTGCTGCACGCCATCTGTATGCGGACAACCAACACACACACACACACACACACACACACCTTATCAGCTTCTTACCTTATTGCAGAGGAAAGTGCAGCCTTGGATGTCCGCTGATCTTCACAGCTGAAAAGACAAAACGGTGGACTTGTATGAGACGAGTGTACAGGATGAAGGAATAAGGTGACAATTACAGCAGATTAAGTGTATGACTGAATTCAAAAAAGAATGTTTAGACAGAAAGGACAACTTAGTCATAAGTTACATTTTACCCTTGCATGTAAGCCATTGTAATGCATTTAAGAGCAGCGGGCTGCAGTAACGTGTCTAGAAAGCAACTTCAGTGTCTCACCGAAGGACACGCTGACACTACGTGCCAGGCATCAAACCAATGCCGTATGAATAAGAACAACCCGCTCATCTCCTGAGCCAAAGCCTCTCGGAAATAAAGCTTAGTAAGAAAACACATGATTGCAAGGCTATACGATTTAATAAGAATATGTTGTTGGGTGAATAATTCCACACACACTACACGGAGCATTTCTAACTCGTCGTTGGATGCAAAAGCAAATATACGCCATTGTCATCAAGGCTGCTTTTTATTGTCGATGAAAAAGGTCGTTTTCACTGCAAGTGTAGCAGTTTTCAAAAAGAGCCCACGACACTGATGCAACAACCACACAGCGGCACGAACAAATAAATACATCAGATTACCGGTGACAGTGGTCCTCGTTATGGCCAATAGTCAAAAAAATAAAAAAATGTAAAAACACCTGAGTTATGACAGCATTTAAGAATGTTTAGCAGCGACGCGGCGCTCTGACAACCTTAACAGCAAGAGCTGGACTCACCAATAACGGACAGCTGTGGCTCGTTATACTAAGGAGCCGCGCGCTAGCTACAGGTCTGTAATCAGCCCGCTTTCACAGAGAAAGATACCACTGCCGCCCCCATGGTTTTATTTGGAAAACATGGTATATCGCATAACACGAGTGGCATATTCGGTCTTAACAATCCCACATTTGGCTGTTGAGAAATAAACAATGTTATACATCAGCGAGGACGCATACGCAATGCCAGGGAACAGGAAGCAACTCAACTTAATGGAATGCAGCCATCACTCACTCAGCAATTCCACCTGCGCTTCTCCCAATTTAACGAGCCCAAATGGTTCTCTTGAAAAAGTTCTAAAGTCAAACAGCCATTTAAAAACATGGCACTTGCAATCTTTTAAATAGTAATTTGGTTTAAATCATTCAGTTCTCTACATCTAGCTCACCATCTTCTACCTGCATGAGGACAGTCCACTCCGCCGCGTACGCAATATGACGACAGCAAGTTGACGATGCCACAGTCATTGCAGACAGGTATATGTGGTATTTTACTGTTAAAACTAAAATGATCCATTGAAATACTCCTAGAATATTTCACAAAATGTAGCTTGGGTTATTGTTACGGTCCAGGCCGTATGATGCCCTGGTTGCAGCGACTCCTACTGGAGTGACGTGACCAATTCTAAACGAATCAAACAACAAATAGGAAAGGAATTTCTGCTGCGAAAAAACTGAAAATAATGTGACAGAGGAGATATGCAAAGCCTTTTGCCTCAAAGAAAATACACGTGAGCAGGCACATTAAAGAAAACAGGCCTGAGGAGAAAGCAACCTTATCTCCCATTACTTAAGAGAGCTTTGCATTCCTATAATTATCGTCTGCGAGCCTGAGGGACGTTGCTTTGAGGAGAAATCCAACATTTAAGAAGAAAAAATATTATACCTTCACTTTCTCTTACTAGATTAAATTGTGAAATCTGTAATCACCAAAAATAAAAATAAAAACTGCCAGGAAGCAATCTTGGTGAAAAATTGAACGAAGGGAGAACTCCTGAGGGGTTTCCAGAGGTGGAACACAGGGGCACTTCGCCACTGGCAATCTTAAGGAGAACAATATGCCGCTGGAGGCTTCGTTGTTCCGTCCGTCCTGTGGTTTCATTAATCACAACCTGCAGAGGAGGACAGGGTTGGGGACAGGTCAGACAATGTGGTGCCTGCCTGAGAAACAACTCGCGCCAGCCCCAGAAAATAAGGCTTTAATAAAGCTGCACACCGTGACTCCTCAGCACATCAGCACAGCTGGATTTCACACAGGTCAAAGTGGTGGCATGGGTTATGGGGGGCGGGGGAAGAGGAGAGAGTGTATAGATTTCTGGAGGAAGTGAGTCGTGCGCAGAATAAAACAAAGCTTAGCCGAAAAGATAAATGGCGTAAAAATTGCGACATTGTTTTTTACGATGGATCGAAGTGCCGCTCAGGCTTAAAAGGGCCGCTTACTGGACAAGGAGCTGCAGAGCGCCCTTCTTTCCACCCATTCCGTACACATTCATACAGGGATGGGGGCAGAGCTGCTATTCAAGGCGCTGGGGAGCAGGGGGGGGGGGGGGTTTGCTCGAGGGCAATTCGACATGCAGACAAGAGGAGCCGGGGATGGAGCCACCACCCTTGTGAATAAAGTACGACCCCCTGATTTGCTTCTGCACCGTGGCTAAATAACTAAGTACATGGAATCTTAGAACCATAAAAATTAGCATCAACACTACAATGATCATCTCCGCACCCCCCCCCTCACCGCGTTAATGAAGCCTTAACAGAATGCCATAAACGACTCGTCTGAACCGCAGCAGGGATTGAAAAATTCCCCTCTGAAAGGAATACAGAGTTAAATTTGAGGAGCAATGACAAAACAAGGACAACAAAGCGAGGATGCTGCTGATGCTGCTTTCAAATTGTTTTTAATACGAGGGATGAAGAGCCCTTAAATCAAGGCAACTATCACAGCTCAGCCCTGCAATGCATTCCGACCGAAGCCCACATACTTATAGTCTGGCGTTTCGCGACATTCTCCCGGCTACGCAGCAGCTATGCAATTAGCTAAATGGATCCATGGGATCTGAGGTTAATACATATGGGTGAGGGGAGGGGGGCTCTTGTGTGGTAGGGGACTCATTTAGTAGAGAGAGAAAAAAGGCACCGATGCAACACGACTAATTAATGTGCAACCCACCCGGACAAAATGCTAATTAAAAACACTTCCGTTGTACGTTAGCAAGCCTTCCTTTTTTCTACCATGTGGGTGAAGCAGATAACCCTTCGGTCCAAATGTCTGCTTGAATTTCACTGAGGTCAAAGAGAGAGAAAGTTAATGACACCCATTTTCAGCAGAGCTGCGCTCAATAACAAGCTTTATAAACTCCGTCTTTATAAACACAAACCACCTGCTCTGGCTGTGTTTGCTTGCATATCGGTAAAGTAATATCACTAACAGCAATGCAAAGGGAGTCCTGCAATATGCCATCTCCTCCCCAATAACTACTTGTTTAAAAAAAAAAAGAGGGTATTCAAGCTTGTCAAAAAAATGAATACATTTAATCAATATTCAATCAATCAATCAATTTTTTTTTATGCATTGACGTTTTGGGATCTGTGGGATTTCAGCTGCCACTCAAGATAAAAGTTGGTAGTTTGAGCTGCCGGAAGCATGAAGATTTGCAAAGCGCAATAGCAACTTGCCTTTTCAGAAGCAATGTCCTGGACACTTTGTCATTTATTTTTGTCTCCAACACCACCACATTTCATTTGAATATTTTCACAGAAGAAATGATGCCACGTGAACTGCACGTAACGGTTGGTGGCTACTAAATGACCGCAACGCACTTATCCGCCTAATCGTCCGTCCCCAATCGAATATCAAAACAACTTTGCAGTACGGTTTAACACGATGGTATCACGCACACATTGAGGCACACACACACACACACACACACACTCCCCATTAGAGGTTAAGAGGTCAGGAGCCCTGTGTCCAGACGCACCATTTCATCTGGTCTAGGTATAGACAGACAGACAATCTATGGAAATCAAACACCCCGCAGCCACATTTACACACAAAAATAGACACACACACACACACACACACACACACAAACCCACTCTCTGGTCTCTCTTCTATACAAGGCAACTATTCGACCCTCTCTTGGGAGGTGCAGAGATTCCCAATGATTAGCCCTGCCCTCCCACAGAGGGGGGGTGGACACAGCTACAAATGAAATTTGTACGCTCTTCAAGCCGACTCACAGTCCCATGAATCGAATCAAACCCATCCAGCAGAGTTGGGGATGGGAGGAGAGCGGCAAACAATGAGTTTACACTGGTTGTTTTAGCTTGAGAGAGGGTCCCAGTAAGAGTAACATGTGCATGGGACTGTGTGTCTTATTGCCATTTGGCTGAACACCGTAAACTAATTTGGCTAAATGAAAGGATTCTGGTTTCTCAGAGGGTGGGATTGGGATTCTGCAGATTCCTGGACATTAGTTTTCATAACACATGGCTAAAGAAAGAGGCAGAGGCACACACCTCTAGTGCAGTGGGAAGCAACAGGAGATACAATTGCAATTTTCAAGTGATGGGTTTCTGAAGACCATGTTCTGCAGGAACAGTAAAAGGTAATTGCATTCACAATGTCCCTCTAACAGTAAATGAAATGATGCCCAGCGTACCTTCCAGCAGCCACTGTCACAACGAAGGAAGGTGAAAACGTTTTCTTAGGGAACAATTAAATTGAAACAAAGAGGCTTCATTTACAGCAGAGATAGAAATTAATTATCTATTAAAGAGTACAATGTTTGATAGATGAAAACATCTAGATTTTGATGAAAATGTATAATTCTACTCATTATTAAGGCCACCACTTTCGAGTGTAAAAATATCGCTGTCATAATGTACGAGGATGCAACGCATGCACGGACCGGGTTAAGTGCAACCATACACCTCTAAATCCCTCTTCATTGTCATTGTCTGACCAAAACAAATCTACAATCTAGATCTCAATATGGATGTGGTCAAATCTCAAGGTCTCTAGGAGTTTGTTTCAATGTTCCTATTGTCAGTTCGGTCTGTAAGTGGCAATAAATGCCACAGTGGAACACAGTTAAGGACGTCTTTACGCCACGCCTGCACTAATGAGAATGCTGCACAAGTTACTTTAGAGAATTACGCTCTTGTAACAGACTTAATTAACGGGAACTAATCCGCACATTTTCAACCATGTCTTACAATAGAATGGATTTCCTCTTATACTGGGCGTCATATAATGGCTGCTGAGTCTTCACTCTTCGAGTCACCCTAATAACCAAGCCATAAAAAAAAAACGCATATTAGGCATATAGTCACAGTGGAGAGTCATTTACAAGATGCAATAAATCATCGAAAGCCCGGTCCCACTCGAATAGGACGGGCCGGCCTTCTTCATGACCAACCTAATCTCCTCTCGCATCCCATCTGCGGAGATCTGGGGGTCCTCTAATCCGCTCGTTGGGGTAGACAGCTGCCAGCAGACATTTAACTGTCTGCCACTGTAGCTCCAGCCGCTTTGGCCTCCGAAACCCAATTTAGTCAACAGCTATATATGGATTGACACACATTTTAATTAGGATAAGCACTGCTCTGCCGTTCCTTATCTTTTCCATTAGCAGCTTTTGAAGTCGAGGTACCTTGAAACGAGCAATTGCCTTTTTTGAAAGTGCGGCACCTTCCGAGACCTTTTGGAAAATCCAACTGTAGTTCCAGGGAAAGTTGAAGAGATAACGATTCCACGCAGGTAAGCAGAGGGGCACGCGGGAGAACCAATTAAAAGCCGCCGGGACAGAGGCGCTGGGACACCAGAGAAGAAGAAAAACATGACCCGGGAGGGAACCTGCCTGACAGTGCTACGGCTGCCTGTTGTGATCCAACAAACCAGTGACTTGAAGCCTGTTTTTTGCAGTGAAGTGAAGGCCGGGCCCCTTGCTTGTCAATTCTATTGTTAGGAGCAGGCAGGAGCCGCTCCCCATTCACCTCACACACATTAAATACTCTGCATTGTTTGGGGGAGCCAAATGGCAATGGCAGGCACACATGGCTTGAGAATCTGAACACACACACACATACAACTTCTTTCTAGGTCGCATTTTATAAAAGACTGAGAGCTCGGATATTCCCTGGAATGTGCATGGTTGCAGCTAACTTTAAACGGTAAACTACTTTAAATAGGGAGCAATGGGCCACACAATGGTGGCACCATTTTTGGGTCTATTCAAAAATCATAATGACAAATTTGTGTGGCCATTAACAGGTTATGCATTATCGTCGGTCAAAGAAGTCTACAGAAAAATTCCCCATTGTGAAAATGCTCAACCGCTCCTTTTCATTTTATAACGTAAAACATAAATGCATATGAATGAGATAAGACATAAACAAACCAACGCGATGAGAAAAATTCTAAATGCCATTTTATTCCTGCGACTGGGTTGCAGCTGAGGGGCCGACAAGCTCGTTTCGACGAGGGGGTCGAGGGGCGAACTGGAGGGGTGAGGGGGGGTGAAAGGGAGATCGATGGGAGCGAAACTAAGACAGCGATAGATTCAGGCGGCAGAAAAAAGTGAGTGTGATACAGATTGAACACGTGGTGGATTGAGCCACGGGTTGGGCGGTATGGGAGGTGGGGGGGGGGGCTGCTGCCACGGTTTCTTGCTAAGTCAGCAGATGGGGACAGATTCCAGGACGACGCAGCTTTCAGCAGGAATACCTCGATTGCACCAAAAGGCCAAGATGGGAGGGAAAGGAGGAGCCCAGCACTAACTCATGGCATGCTGGAATCACTACGGTGAAGATGATGAGCCTAAAAGCTACAGAATTATATCCATATTGGGGGGTGTTAACACAAAGAAATGCCTCAGATGCCACCCACAGAGTGACAATTACTAGGTTTAGAAAGCTTCGCTTTATGTTTCAGCTTTGAGCGCACATCCCACAATGAGCCGAAGGACCCAAAACAACTGTGGGTTTCAGCCGAGTAAAGAAGTAGTGCTGGTACCCAGAATGAACACAGACATACGGAAAGACATCACCCTTGTTATCCAACTCGGTAAACCTGCCTCTTTAGGCCTAAAACGTGACAAGTACCAACTTTGTGATCCATCGCCACATAAATAGCGAGTAAGTGTATGTGTGTTTGTCTGCTTCTTCAAAAGCTCAGCATATTTTAAAACCGCTCCGTGGGGTCACGGGACATTGTGGAATGTGTTGCAGGCCGACACACGGGGAGGTGGGTGGGGGGGGACGCCAGGCTCGCTCAGGTCCGCTCCCACAGCTGCATGAAAGTAAAAGGCTTGGCAGCGCAGTTGACAGAACTCCGACGAGGGAACAGGCTGCACTTGACATCAGGAAAAATGGATCAGAAACAAAAATCCCATTTCCCATCTGCCACTTGTAAGCGGCATTTAAATCCACCACCCTACCGACGCACGTCGCCAACTCCAAACCAGCACCAAGTCGTCTGCGCGAACGTTCCCTGAACGGCAGCCAGCAGCAAACGTCCCACCTGCCGTTTGCCCACCAGCTTCACGAACACCGATAATCCTGTGTCGCGTCAAAGGGATGCCTGACTAACAGTTTGGGCAAGTCTTCTAAAGAGGGAGAAATCATTCAATCGTGTAGTGGAGGAGGTGAAGGGGTGGGTTGGGACGCCCTCCCAAGTCATTTACCCGAGGGTGTTCACTGCAGCCAGAGGCCACAAGTAACCCAGCTCAACACAATGCTGGCATTCTACCCAAGAGTCCAAAAAGGCAAAAGCATTGGAATCTTTCTGAAGAACGGAATCTCACAATGCATCATTTGTCTCGCGGCCAGACGGAGAACAAGCTCCCCATAGACACGTGGATGTGAAACCCTGTGCGCACCAACTTTAGGCTCAGAAGATTACTATAAACAGTCTTATTTTAAATTGACACAGCAGAAAAACAGATATTGGATTATCTCAATTAAATTCAAACTGATTATGCAAAGCCCGGGCAGACAGCAGCCTTGGAAAAAAGAAAGGGAGAAGCACCTATTAAGCATCGAGTCCCATGCTTTTCATTAATCCTCAACAAGGAAAAAAACAAACAAACAACAAGTTGAAGGTAAGGCCTCCCTCTACAATCGGCGTGCAATCAATGCAACGCCGTAGCAAACTGTGCAGTCATGCTAATTACATACATAGGACACTGAACACCACCGCAACTATAGCTGTAATAGACTTGTTAAGGCGTTCATTTACATGTGTTCATTAAGAGAGATGGTATCATTTACGTTTTTAAATGTCGAGAGACATTGGTCAGATCGAGCTCCATTAAAGAAGCTAAAAAAATAAAACATCTCACCACCTTCACGTCAAATCCACTCGAGCTTGGTCTCTTGAGACACAGGAGCACGTTTGACATATAACGCGGTTTATAAATGACCGACACACAAGTAGCCCCTTGACCAACAAAGCAGCGGGCGACAGTAGACTTCATCAAGCATCTTATCCTCCAAGAGCCTCCAACGTCTCATCAAGTAAAGTATAAGAAAAAAACAATCTAAAAGGATCTGAATCGTAAAAAGAAAGATAACGTTAGCAGGCCTGGTTCACAGGTCTGATTACCTCAAGCACACGGACAATATTCAACATCAGCAGGTGGAGGCCGTCTCCCTCACATACATGCTCATGACCCCAGCGGACAGAGACAGTGGGAAGCAGCTGATGGAACCACGGTTTCCTTGAGGGTTAGCACACACTGCCCATAGCACGGCGCACAGATAAAAGTCTATTTTCGGCCCCTTGATTAGCACTGAGCCCCCCACCCCCCCCATGTAATGTAAGCCAGCTGTCACAAGGAGCACTGTTTACAGCTCCGCATATCGAGAGTAGCCCGCGTTTGAGTGGTGTTTCGTCTTCTTCCTCCTGTCCCCATTTTGTACTGCGAGAGGCCTGGCAGCACTCCCGTGTGCGCTCGCTTAGCTAATAAACAAAGAGCGGTTGCCCTTATATAGCGCTATTCAAACTCCACAACCTCCACAGGCAACATCGGAGGCTTGCAGGGAGGTGGGAAGTGCAAGCAATTCTCTTCCAGCCGGAGAGATTTTTCGGCCAAGGGCAAGGAGCATCCAAGGCATGGTTGCGTAATGGGCCTGTGTTGACGGGCCACTTTAAGTGCCCTTTCTGGTGCCGTTCGGGTCGGATGGGTTCCAGAGGGCTGCAAAAGTGAGACGTATCAAAACATGTCACGCATCAGGAAACAGGATCACATTTTGTTGTAGAGGGTCTAAAATGATAACTAGGGACTATGATCGTTTACTAATTGTATCACAGGAGACGCGATAAACGAGGCTCATCCTGACAGTTCAAAGTGTGTGTTAAACCTTTTTCAACGGCTTGTGGTCAAGTGTCACTGTGTGCGATGAGGACTTCACACACACAGTGATGAGCCAACATGCTTAATACAAAGAAATTAATATGTTTTTTTGTCTTCTACACGTGGGAGTGAACAAAATAAAAAAAACAAAAAATTCAGAAGATTCAAAAGACTAACAATAGCATCATCACCAGGATGATGCTATCGTTAAGGAAAAACTTCACGTCGAGAGACAAATCGTAGGACAATAAAGTAAAATCAAAACATGGACCTGGAGTATTTGTACTGTAGATATTGCAAGAGGACTTTTACTACTATTTTAATCATTTTAGGGGTCTGGTGCACAGTTGTTTAAAATGTCTTGCTTTGTGTAACATACATTATTTTTTTTGTTTTTTTTAAGTGATGAATTTCATACAGCTTACAATTCAAATACCCCCGATTACAAGAACCCGCATGCAGAACACTTTTTTCCCCCACGTTTCTATTCTGCAGCACCAGAACCATTTCAGCCCCTCTGCAAGCCGCTCGGCCTTATACAGCGGGGGTCACCCTCCATGCAATGGCTACCAAACATTCGTGGCAAGAATTTATCCTTAACACAAAACCAAGAATAGATGCCCCAGGCTGCAGGAGGGGTGGGATAAGATTCCAGCACTCCCTAAATGTTCAATGAACCCTGCTCAAAGAAGCCCCACAGTCACTTCCTGGGGAATTCCAGCACAGGATTGTTTTCCCCAAACCGCGGCGTCACAAGGCCAAAAAATAGTTTGAGGAGTGACCCACATGGGGAAATCGTGTCAGCCAAACACAAACACGTTGAGTAACGAGAAAAACATTTGTAATTGACGTAATAGATGCAGTTCCGCCCAACTGCCGAGCGATCTTCAAAGCGGCAGGGAAGAGAAGAACTAATCATTTTGGTGGCGGATCCAATTGATATCCTGTCTTGTTCAAATGCCAACCCATATGTTTCTCCTCTCATAAGATCTACAGTGTAGATACCAGACTGCACACGTTTTGCCTGCAAAAAGACAACTTGTATGTTAAATGTTTTCTGACTCATCCGCGGTGCTTGGAGTGACGCATGCAAACACGCTTCCGATATGACACAAAGAATAACCACAACAAGCAGCATTTGTCATCACGGATGTCCACTGAGTGAATCCCAAATTACAGTTTGTTGTGTCGGGAGAATGTTACAACGGTCATTTCTAAGCTCCCCGACTTCCCAATCTCGGCGCGATTGTGTTGTCTTGAGAGAAATCGTTCATCTCCTGGTTTCTTTGGCAAGATAAAAAGCGTAAAAAAAAACCAGCCTGCGCTGTGCTGATGTCCCGGCAGCAGCAGACACCTGATTAGGTTACATTTCTGCCCTGGTGACTAAGAGACATGAGCCTCGAGCTGGCAACCATGGCAGCAGGGATTTCTGCCAGAGATGCACGCCAGTAATAGCTGAAGAGCTCATGCAACTGCAGCCTGAAGCACAGATCAAATTCCAGGCCCCGGGGGGGAGGAGTGGGGGGGACCAATTGACGGCCCGGCTATGAAATTATGTAAACAATAAGCTCCGATCACAACTACCCATTGTCACATTGGTCCCAAAACAAAACAAAAAAACAAAAAAAAAAAACAAGAATGTTTAAATCATTTAACGAGGAGAACCAAAAATCGCTAATAGTAGAAGAACAGTAAGGGAGGGCATGTCGACAAAGTTAAAACTGGTCCAGTTGTGAGAGATACAACATTGGACAGTTTAAAAAAGACACTTGGTGCAGAAATAGCAGTTATTCATTTCCAAAAGGTCCAAACATAACCCACAGGACCCATCTTTCACCACAGGGATCTTTTTTATCACATCTAACCTGGTGTTATCTGCTGGAGCTTCAGGGTCTAGGCGATACATACGATGGGATTACAGACGCAACTCTTGAGTCGTCTTAAAAACAGCGGCAGCATAAGTTTTCCTCCATCATTGCTATGACAACTTAACAGGTACCTTCATGCTCCAGACTTCCCAGCAGGATCAACGTTTTGTGTTCTTAGCCTAGATAGAGGGGGGGGGGGGGCACGGACAGGACCACATATGGAGATGGCTTCAGGGCCCCGGTTGCTCAGACAGACTTTTTCCTCCTCCTACACGAAGTTTAATTTTAGACCAAAGAACAAACCTATTGCCTACCCTTGAGTCACGCAGAGTATTTAAAACCAATCAATTAGCAAAAGCAGGAATAGTCCTTGGTGGTTCTGGCAGACAAACCACTGGCTTACATATATTATGTGATGCAATACACGTTGGGTGATGCATGCTTACCGGAACTTAGTGGGCGATGGAGAAAAAAAAAAAACGGAAAGAAGATGTTCCAAAAAGATCATGCATGCAGCCAACAATGACCAGCCTCCAAAAGATACACTTCACAACAGAAACATTCAAAGATAATGGTTTCATGCTTCAGTGCTTATGAGCTGTATTTTTTGCATGAGATTTTAAAATTTTACCTGGGGGCTGTGCGCGAGCCAGCTGCTCAAAGCCAACGTTGATAACAGCGCTGACGGTTAACTTAGTAACCGCAAGGGGTGTTTAATACCATAGAAGCTACTCTGTCACAAGAAAAAAAACAGAAGAGCAACTAGTTTAGTTTAGTAGTTTTTTTTAACTGTGCAACGGTTTGGTTCCAGGAAAAGGATGATACCAAATGTTCTGCGGATTGACTTACACGCAAACATTATCAGCCCAATAAACAAACCTATGGCCATTACATTCAGCTGCCAATTTGGGAGCTGATGCCTAGTTACAAACCTGGCAACCACCTCTAAAACATGCTCCGAGATGCAGAAGAACAAGGAATGAGTTCCAGGTGACCGACTACGAGATGCACAGATAAACAAGCAGAGCAGACATCAATTCCACACCAGTTTATTGCAGCATATCATGTTCATTTCAGAACAACTCTGGAACAAGCGTCAAGGGATGCTGATTTTTCTCTGTGCAGCTTAAATTCTGTCTCCTACACACCAGCTTGCATCCACATGATTAAAAAGAAGGGAAAAAAGCCTCGTCGTCACAATTTTTGCCCAAGATAGGAACACTGATCACAGACTTAACGTTTCCTTTCAACCAGCCTCTTACAGATCACACGCTCGGCACTTGTTGGTCGTACCGCCACAGAGCGGCCTGGCTGAGCACAGGCAGCAAACGGTGGGCTCCCTCTTAGGCTTGGTCACTTATTATTACCCCCTCTCTGTGGTCACTGTTGACAGCAAAGGCCGGTTTCCACGCAGAACACAGGGGCCGAAATCAGCCATGTGCTGCTGATAAGTAGCCCCTTTCTGTCGGACAAGATGGGGCTGGAAGGGCCTTTACGAGCCAGCTGCACACCGCCGTCGAAACTCGCTCGGACTTTGGGAATTAGTCAATTGCTTGCGTTAGTATCTTCATGTTTAAACTTCTCAGCGGCAAGGAGCTGTGACAGTAAATCACACACTGGTCTTAACATATTCCACCTATACAAAAGCAGTGCTGCTTCTTGCAAACTTCGGCGTCATTGGATGAAGATTCACACGGCATCTACTTCCCTCCCCCTCATTTCAGCACCAAATAACTGAACAGCTACTCAGGAAAGATTAGAATTGTTGATCGGTCTGCTTCAAGAAGATTTCAAACCACCATAAGCATTATGGACACATTCTACAAAAAGGTCAGCGCGGTAGCTCGTATGACCAAAAAAAAAACCTTGGTTGCTGCTTTTACGTCAGGTAAGCCAGATGGAGTTTGGTCAATCTAATAAATTATTTAGACCGTTGCCGGTGGTAGAGCCGAATTCTGAGCAGCAGCTGATGGTGACGGTTAACGGTGAGGTTGAAGAAAATGACATTTTCACAGGAGATGAAACAGAAGCACAACTGATCGGTAGAGAAGAACATTGGCTCATTAGGCAAGAGCTGCCACTTTTAAAGGACATATTTTACCATGGGGCAGTTTTAAGGGGATGGGATGACATTCTACTGCTGCCGCAATCTACTCTGCACCTTTATTAAACTATAGACCCAAGGAGAAAAATCAATTTCATAAGCCCCAAACCATTCCCATGAGAAATTCTGTCCAAACACCCAAACGGACCCCAGCGCGGTGTTGGACACACCTGCAGGATGGGCAGCAAACCAGCCAGAAGAGAGCTCTCCTTCCAGAGGCATTGCCCATACATTGGAGCCGCCAGCAGCCTATAAGGTCATGTGTCTTCTTCTGACAAGCCAAGGTCTACGCAGCCAGAGGGGGTGTGTGTGTGTGTGTGTGTGTGTGTGTGTGTGACCAGCCGATGGGAGGGTTTGGGCGACGATATACCTTTGCCCATTAAACTGCCAAAGAAAACTCCCTCACACATCAAACATCGCAACAACATCTGCGGCTTCATCCCCCAGTGGCCCCAGTCTCACATGACCCGTCCCGGGCCCACAAGGGGCATCCCCACCCCGCCCCCCCCGGGCCGGGCCGAAACCCAACGCCTCCTGGGGATTGGACTTTATTGATCCTTGAGCACAAACTCGGCACATAAACAACGGAGCACACTACTCAATATCCCTGCCAAATAGGCAGAGGGCACGTCTTAAAATACCATGACATTGGCCTCAGTAACAACATCAGATGACGCATGTGATTGGCAGACCGTGTCGTCTATGAAGGGGAGTGGCAGGAACCCCCCCCCCCCCCCCCCCCCCGTATCCCTCAATCCATGCAATATAAACTATACATTATTCTACTGCTGCTCTACTTTATTTATCACCGGTGGTGAGGGGGGGGGGGGGGGGCGTCTGGTGTCCCCGCGCGGTGCAGGATTGTTAACGGTGTGCTGAAGCCACGGGGCGTCACGCCGGTGGCCGCCCGTTAAACGAGCGAGTCCTCTCGCTGGCGTTATGCACGACAATTTTAAAAAAGTTGAAAACTGTAGAATTATAGTGGCGGCACGAACATGGCGGTGGGCTCCTGCCCCCCCCCCCCCGGACAGTGCAATGTAACCGAGCCCCTCAGTGAACTCCCCGCGCCGCTTCGACTGCACACACAACCCCCCCCCCTTCCAAAAAAAAAAAAAAAAAACAAGGGCGGCGTTGCCATCAAATAAAACCTCACCGGTTGACCCCCCCCAAGCCCCGTGGCCTGTAAAGTCGTGAAAAAAATAAAAACAATGCCAATAGAGAAGTGCGAAATTGAAGTTATGTTGATTCAAATGAGCACAACTTGCAGCGATGCATTCAAAAGCCGCAGAAAACCGAAATGTAACGTGAAGTGGTCAACGCTCCCATGCGGGGGGGGGAGACTCACGCTGGGCTCATGCACACATACAAACACACACACACACACACACACACACACACACACACACACACACACACACACACACACACACACACATACATACAAACACACACACACAGCGGTCGGGTTTTATTAAAAAGCCCCGGTCGCAGAGGCGGCCGGGGGGACCGCTCCCCCCCGGCGCGGGAGCGCTGGGCAGCGGGATGAGCGGATTAACGTGCCGCGGTGGTGCACCTACCTTCCGGTCCACTACACGGGCATCTCAAAGCGGCGGAGCCCGCAGAAGATGCACATGGGCCGACAAACAGTCCCGCTTCTCACGAGTGCAATTCCCTCCGCGCTGGGAGGAATTTCCAAGTGGCTGGACAGTGTGTGAGCAGCGGCACTATGTGTGTAAATTGGGGAGGGGGGAGATAATCCTACGGTGGTGGGGGGGTGAAGAGGAAATACGTCATCATTAATGGACCGAACGTTTTGTAGTCCATCAGTACACCCACGTTGTACACGGAAACTACAAATTGGAGGAGGGGTTTCTTTATTTATATGTACTGGTCCCAAGCCAAAAGGGACAATGAAAAGAGATTTCCCTGTGAAAGGCATCCAAGCCTCAACACCTGCTCAAATACAAATACAGCCCATTGTTTATTTTACTGTAGGTTGAGGGTGGTGAGAAGCACCCACCTCAAACCCACCGGGATCCACTACATCAATCAGGCTCAGAACATATATAGATACATCTCTATTTACATACAGTACTAGTCAAAAGTGTGGACCGACTTTCTCATTGAATTGAATGAGAAAATGTCTCAAGGCTTCTTATATACAGTATAAGCTACTGTAACTAGTTTCATTAGTTAAAACATCAAATGATTTGTCCGTAGTTATGTTGGCCATGATTGTCTGCTTAACTAGTATAACTAGTATCAAAGTTGGGCACATACATACAGATCAAACAAACGTGAAGAAAATAACTTTAATGGAAAAGTCTGCTCATACTACATATCATTATGCACAATGATTTAATGATTAAATATCCAATTCAACAAGCAAGCACTTTTATGTTACACCTCACAACTGTTTTCACAGACTGCAAATAATTCTTTCTTTTGACTAAACCAATTGTGAGGGAAATAGTCGTAGTGGCCCTTTAAGTGCAAGGACCAAAATTATTTCAGCCATAAAACATAATGCTGGGCCCAGCGATTCCCTGGAAGAAGGACATTTGATATCGATTATTATTTTTGCAGGATTCACATGAGGTGAAGCAGGACAAAAATATAAACTGAGGGATTGGAGGCATTTGCTCCACGTACTATAAATGGATGCCGGGTCCTTGTTGTCGGGGTACAGTTTGCTGACATGTGAACCTAAGGTAGGACAAGGCTTGAGAGGTTGACCTGAGCCGGAGCTGGACAATCTTAGCAAGGTTCCAGACATTCTGGGGGAAGCCCCTTGTTACTGTCACAGCCATTGACACGTCTGTCCTTCTGTCTGCTTCTATAATCTTTACTTCCAGAAGCACTCCATCATCAGGTATGTAACACGTCAGAGTGACAAACAGCTAAAGAGCAGTTTTCAGGCATTAATGCCTACTTGGAAATCTTCTTTGTACTTTGTCGATTGTTCTTGTGAAAAACCAAAGTCCTGCTTATCACCACCTACTGAAATCAGGAAGTCATGGTCAGAGGAGAAGTTATTACCTTTGAAATAAGATCTGAAAGACTTTTGTGGTTTCCTTTGAACAAGCACACGTAGGTATGCAAAATCCTTTTCAAGTAAAGCAAACCTTCCAGAACGAGAGAAGAAGACAGATTTTGGGGCGTGTCTAACTTGGCGATTAATCATCAGTGCTACAACTTAATGAGGTGTTTCCGCACTAAAGCCATGAAAGGAACTGCAGCCACAAACACTCAACAGAAACTACCAGGTGGGCTTTTGACTCCTTACAGTGTGTCAGCAAGCATGTGTTGCATGTTTTCACCAATAAACAGTGCAGCCAATTGACACAAGCTGAAATCAGACAAATGCTGCCACCTGGTGACTGAACGCAGGCAGTACAGCTTAAAGAAAAAATAACCACACAGAGGTTTGGTAAAAAGTGGATGTTCACAAAATTTAGGATATTCACACATTACAAAATTAAAATATTATATCGATTTGGACAAAGTATAAAGTATTTTTTCATGTTGTGTTACAATGTTGGAGACAAATTTCAACATCACTCTGTGTGTGATACTGATGTGATGAAATAGCAAAGTGGTTGTATTTGGGACAGTTCACAGGAATGGCTTCTTTAATTATCAGTCTCTCAGTCATCACATTAATGTGTAACAGTTTCAATGAAAATTACTTTACACTCACCAACAAGGTGAATTTCATTTTTTAGAACTTGGGGGAATGGGGGGGCTGTTTTGAGCCCCTTTTGACAACTGATTTAAGCTAAAGAAGATGCTCTTGCTAAAAAGACCATGGCTAGTAGAGTGTTCAAGATCAAACCGACTTCCAAATTGCTCAGTGAAATAAAAAGGAAAAATATATCTGAATACATTTTAATTTGAAGTCCAATAATACTGCATTATTTCTTGAACATATTGTCATCAGTACATTCAGTCGAAGCATCTGCTGAGGAGATTAATCAGCACAAACATCGTCATCAGAAGAAAACCATTTGCAAAAATACCAAAAAGAAAACACATGGACCTCCTACTCCTCTACCTCTCCTTCCCCTTCTGTGGGTTTAGGTTTGGGCTCGCGTATATCAGATTCCATGCCTGGCAAACTGGTTCTCCTACGCGCAGCCATCTCAATCTTCTGCACTAACTCCACATCCCACGGGTGAGTGACGAAGGTGAGAACCTCCCCATCCTCTCGCCCTCCCGCCCTCCCCACTCTCCCTGCTCTGTGGATGTAGTCTGTGTGGGATTCTGGGGAGTCGTAGTTGACGACCAAGCGCACTCTGGACGTGTCCAGGCCGCGGGAGGCAATGTCCGTGCATATCAACACATCCATCTGTCCGGCCTTCTGAAACGTTCGGAAGATTCCTGCGCGCAGAGCGGCCGGCATCTCCCCCTGCAGTCGTGCGTGGCGCATTCCCATCTCTTCCAGCGAGTACCCCAGCCAGTTGACGGTGGCGGACTTGTTGCAGAAAACCAGAGCGGCACCACCGCCTTCTTTCTGTTGGAGCATCTTCAGGGCTTGGTGGAGCTCCAGGATCTTGTCTGTGCCCTTTACCTTCATGAACGTCTGTTTGACATGTGGCATGAGGAAGTGCAGCATCTTGCTCTTGATAACCACCACGCTGCCGAGGTCCGTCACCTTGCTGAGCACTTCCCCGACACCCCCGGGGAAGGTGGCGCCCACCACCAGCAGCTGGGCTTTGTGGCCAGGACCTCGTGTCTCTTTGGGATCCCTAGCAATGTTCGTGCTGAGGAGGATATTCTCCAGCATGTCAGAAAAGCTGGGGTCGAACAAGGTGTCAGCCTCATCTACCACAAAGAAGCTGAGCTCGCTCAAGTCCACGCAGCGTCTCCGCAGGGCCTTGATCAGGGCCCCCGGCGTGGCCACCAGAATATCCGGATGATCCCTCTTAAAGACGCTCTTGATGTGACCGACACCCCGCCCTCCGCCCACAATGCTCGTCGTCAAGCCCAGCGGGGCGCACAACCTCCTGGACACGGCGGCCACTTGCTCGGACAGCTCCCTGGAAGGCACGAGAACCACAGCGCGAATCCCGTGGGCGCTCTCAGCATCCACCTCGGATTCAGCCTGCAGTCTGTGGACGATGGGCAGGAGGTAACTCAGGGTTTTTCCACTGCCCGTCTCCGCGGCACAGAGGACGTTGTGACCTTTCATGACCTTTGGGATGGTCTGCAGCTGTACAGTGGTGGGGTGGGTAATGTTCACATGGTCCAAAGCTTCCACCAGCGCATTGCTGATGCGGAGGTTATTAAAAGTCACGGGGGCTTTCTGCTGGACGTCTTCATTCTGATTTTCAGCAACAAAGGGCGCGACCGCCTTGATGTTGTTGATGGTAAAGTGGTCACCGAAAGATTTGTTGTGCTTCCATCCTTTAGAGCAGAGAATAAGAGGCTCGAACTTACCGAGTGTGAATCCCGCAGATTGGTTCAGATCAGAGTTTTTGCTCTGGATCAAGAGCTTGCCAGCTTTGATGGTGTTGATTTTGATTTGGCCCCGAGCCTGTTTGACGTGTTCAACGCGCCTCTGCATGTAGCGAGGGACACGAATGACCGTCTCCTCCGGCGAGGCGGCTTTCTGACTAACAGAACGATGCACAGGACAGCAAGCGGACACTTTTATAAAATCCCGACAGTGAATTCCACCTGAGCAGAGAGCTCGTGATGCAGCCGAAGCAAAATAGCCGACCTTCACAGAGTGCATGTTGTGGTTTAATCCGCTTGTCAACAGTCAGCTGACAAGAATAAACAAGAGAATAAACGAGTAAAGGGTGAACAATAGCGCGTCGGGGGAGTAGGAATAGGAATCGTAAGTCACTTTACACGTTCATAGAAAAAACCCTGTAAATCTGTTAGCATCCCGTACAAGTTGACATCGTTATCGCCATGCTTTCTTGGCGAATGTTGATGACGTCAGGCAGGCGGAGAGTGATGACGTTTATATAAAAGCATATGTTTTCTTTTTTTACTCAAAATTGGCACAACATTTTAAAAAAAGGTGAATGAAAAAATACAAACAAAAATCGATAAAAGTAAAAAGCTGAATATTTAATTAATTATTATTATTATATAAACAATTAAACACACCTAGTACAACAAAAATGTTACATTTCAATGGCCTTTTTGTTTAACTATATTCACATGGTTAATGATAGAGATAGTATTTTACATTGAGTTCTCTAGGTAAATTAAGTACCCCTCCTGTAACCTTTAAATATGCTAATGTATTTACCCTTGGGGTCAATTTTACCCAAGCAATTTAAAACTCCGGAAAATTAACATAATTCAAATTGTTCCCCAAGTGTATTATTGGAACTTTGTGCTGGTTTGTTGACTACCTAAATAGCAAATTAATTTAAAAAAACACCCACCTCCTTAAACATCCGGGATATCTATTGAGCCACTAGACAGATCAGCATAAAATCTCCCTGATTGAAATTTGATTAAAAGTCTAGAGACATGGTGGCAGGAAATGTTTCCCTTCTCGTGTCAGCAGCCCAAAGGCTTGCTGTTGCTTTGCCTTTGGACTTGTAGCCTCCTGCCAAAATGAGCAATCCAATGGCTTGCAGGTGGGTCACATCCAAGTCCTTCTGCCCTCTAGATTTGTCATCTTAAGTATATTCTTTTCAATTAATACATAATGCTGATTTTATGTCATGGAGATGGCTCCTCATTAAATGAGGGAAAGTAATTAAATATGACACAAAAACGATTTATTCAGAGATGTTAAAACTGGGAATGGGGTCAACTTGACCCTAAAAATAAGTAAAAAAGTAGAATTTATATTGTGACATTAGACATTATTGAATAGAAATATATGAAAGATAAAGCATGGTTCGATTGGGATGTGGAAGAATGTCTGCCTTATGTTACAAAATGATTTTATGGCCTATATCTTCCTTGATGAAAATATTTGTGCAAGTTGACCTCCTCAGTAGTTGCTTGAACTGAATATACTGATGACAATGTGTTCAATGAACCGATGCACTTTTCCTGTTAAAAATGCTTTGACATCAAAGTCAAATCAATACACATATTTTCCTCTCCTTTATTTATTAGTCGAGTGGTTAAAAAAAAGGACTTGCCTTTAGTTGTCTGAATGTTTTAAGTATTCTCTGTTGGCTCACACATTTTAACCTCCAAACATGCATTAATAACTATAGAAACAGCTGTCCACATCAACGCTGCTGTCACATGTGGCATTGATCGTACATCAGCTACCCTTCCCATGTCCTGAATGAATTGGCTCACTGATTGATTTGCATTAGCTTTAGAACATCACACACACTATCAGTAATTGAATCTTTGTCACATGTTGGACAAACCAGTACTGTGGAACCGTCGTGAACTGGAGGAGGTCTTCTTATGAACGAAAGATAGAGCTAAACTGGGTATTGTTCGTATCCATAGAGAATACAGAGTACAACGTGTAACTGTTTTTAACGTCAGGACACGGGAATTGCAACTGGCTGATGGTAGGTCCGTCGCATCATATTAAATAAAGAACTCAGTTTTACATACTGAACAAAAGAGGGCGACATTAATCAACTCGGAAGATTTCACGTCACCTGAAATCCTGAACAGAACTAAACTGGCTTTAAAATATTTTTTGCATGGTATCATCATAAATAAAACACATTATTTTTCTAAGAATTAATCTAAGAAATATATTCATCATATCTTCCACTAATCCACTCCTGCATCATCAGAATATACTCTATATGAATATATGTCAATCCCAGATCAATTGGAAATGCAAAGACTTTGCATAACAAATAACAGACATCATTTTAAAATTAGAATATAATATCTTGTGTTCCAATCAGTGTAATAGCCTAAGTGAGCCTTCAATTTATTTTCAGTTGTCATTCTGGTACAGAACTGCGTGCAATTTGTTGACATTTTGTGAACACCGTGAGAGTTGTTGCATTTCTGCAGCATCGGCAAAGCCCAATCCTTGAAAGATTGACACCTCTCGAACGGGACCAGTGTGGGGGCAGATGCTGCTTTTTTTCCCCTTCATAACTTTCTCTACGAGAACACAATATCACAAACCACATCTTCAGCCTCCCACACAATTTGTTTTCTTTATCTTCTCCCTTCAAAGGTCATCCGCGAAGATAAAACACGCGGTGCCCTGAATTAGCATGGTTACTGCAGAGGAGAAAGTGCAGTCAGACCATGTGACTGAGACACAATTTTGTAATCGTCCATTTATGATAACATTTGTTAAGGGTAATTGTGTGACAAATCCTAACGCATACAGTGAATTAAGAATTTTTTAGAGTCATGTGGGTCCATTTAATTGCAAAAGCTGCATCTTTAACATGATGGCACTATGTTTAAGATATTCCCACTGAAAGTTTTGTTTTATTCAAAATGTTCCAACCTCATAGCAGCCGTGGTTATGACAAACAGCCCCCTCCTTCAAAATACAACTGAAAACAGACTGGAAGTTATTGTGGGACATTAGGGACTTATGCAATAATCATGTGTGACAAAATGACATGATGAGTAACTGTTGCTGAGTAACGGTCTTAACGGACTACTTTGAGCAACAGTTACAGTTCTTCCTTTAGGTTTCCTGGCAAGTTACTCGTCGATTCGTTACTTATTTAACAGAAATAACTTTACATCCTTTTTTAAATCACTTTCCTATCCGTGGAAGTGCTGTTAGATTATATGCAGTTTAAAGAGGAAACAAAAAACAACAGCTTTGCTGTGTGTATTTTGAGCTCAAGACTCTCTAATAACTCTAATATTACCCGCCTTTACAGTACTAGAATAATAGCATATATCTTTTGGGAGAGAATTACATCAGCAGGTGGCAAAGCAGATGACAATGGGCCAAACGTTCTGCTTTTGCTTGAAAGTAAAGACCACAGGAAATGTGATATTGACGCTTTCAAATGCCTTTGTGAGCGTAACGCCTTTCCGTACGCCCACATGCATTTAGCATACGTATATGCAATATGGCTGTGTCAGAAAAATAAGAAGCCGTTGTCTGCGGTGCATGCAATGTGTGCCGAGGATTAACTGCTTGCAAAATGTGATCGTGCAGAACTTTTTCAAAATGTAACTTTGGTGCTTTCTGCATTGCATGTCCATGTTACAACGTTAATTTGTTATTCACACAATAAATCTATATGTACTATATGTACTGTAAGTTTTCGTAAAAGCCCTAACATATTATTATCATTTTATCAATATGTGATAAAATTAATAGTAGCAGTAAAACACATATAAGAACTTACAATGTTATGACTTTGCTTATCAGTGTTGCTATAACCTTTGGTGAAACAATAAAAACTTTCTTCAAAGACGTGGATAGTCTTGATCAACTGCAAATGTGTGTGTGTGTGTGTATGTGTTGGTGTGTGTGTGTGTGTGTGTTTGTGTGTGTGCATGCATATTGCATGGAGGGGGTACGGCAATAAGAATAGGAAAGACACATACTGTACATGCTGAGAAAAGTATAGTTATTTGTCAACGCATTAAAAGAAGTGTGTGTATGTTATACTCTGGACTGATATCTCCAACAGGGTGAAAGCAGATAATAATTGACCAGGCTATAGACCAATACAAGCGTCACTTTAAAGCTTTAGAGCAAAACAACCTCTGTGTCGCTTCCCCAATAAAGATTAACCTGCGTGGGTTGATGCTTTTGATAGGGCCACCGAGGTTAAAGGGATGGATGTACCACTTTATTTTGGACAGAGATTTACTCCGGCCACCTTTCTCTGGTAAGACGTCATGGAGAAATCCCTCAGAGCAAAAATATACAAAGAAAGTGCAAGCAAAACTCTTGGCTGCAATACATCAAACATACAAAAAATACAATAAGCTACATTCAAAAGGTCTATTCTTCCCCTCCTACAGAACAGCCCAACTCACAAAACCAAACTGTGCTAAATATCAACGAATGAGCTGTCAGGCTGGAAGGTGGAAAGTGCATCATGTCATTAGATTTACCAATCCTGGTAGCTTGGAGAGCCTGGTGCAATCGCATGCAGTCTGATGGGTGGTTGGATGAAAATAGAGGGCCAATTAAATAGAGAAAAGTGGCTTTAAAACCTACTGGTTGCAAGGTCAAAAGGTTTGCTATGCATTTTAAATGTTAGTACACACTAGTACACAACGTTACCAAAAACCCTTATTTACAAAGTGATAATACATTATACAGTCTTTAATATATGAAATGTATATATGTAATATTATTTACATCTTTTAAAAAAAATGAATTTTAGGTTACAAAAAATCCATAGCCTATTGCATCTGTATTTGTTTGCTTCACGCTGATGTCTTGTCGAACTTGTCTTTCATAAACCGTTCGTTAACTCAATAGCTTAGTAACCGTGTGTGTGTGTGTGTGTGTGTGTGTGTGTGTGTGTGCGTGTGTGCACGCGTGTGCGCGTGTGCCCGCCCGTGTTGTGTTGTGTCTGCTGACGTCATCGCTGGAACAGCCTTGTCACGCGGGGTTAGTAAAAGTTGGGATAGGAGCTCCAGAGAGAGCGGAAAAGACAGGCGGAGAGAGACGGAGACCAAAGTGGGACAACTAAACGGACAATTCATCGGCTTCACACTGGACATTAAACTCCGGCAGCGAAAGCGCTTCTGTGCTGTTTACACGTCCGGCTGACAGAGAGGCTCGGCGAGAGACGGAGGGACGCAGGGGGGGAAGGAGGAGGAGAGGCGGCAGGCGACTTTCTCTCAAGTTGACTGCCACAGGACGAGGGGCGAACGACTCGGGTGCTTCGGACACCGTCAAACCGCGTGTTTGACCGCGCGTTCGGGTCCGAATAGATAAAAGTTTGAAGTCCGACGTCGCTGCAGTCGGTAAATGCTGTGACATTACCGGAGAGCGTAAGTTGCCCCAGCGGTCGACGGTCGAGTCGGCGGGTTTTAGACCCGAGCTGTCAAACCCGATGACGACCGCCAACTGCCCCGGGAACGAGGAGCTGGACTTCCGACTGATCTTCGGAGAGGACGGACAGCAGCAGCCGTTAGGCCCCGCAGGTCAGTGGCTTTCCCCGCGCGCCGCAGGTAAACCCCGAAGTTCACGTTACTCACCTCACCAAAACCGTGCTAATATTACTGCTTTTGTCTTCGAAACCGTGAACTGCGTGTGTGTGTGTGTGTGTGTGTGTGTGTGTGTGTGTCATCTTCCTGTAAAAGAGGAACCGAGGTTAATAAGCAGGTTTTGGTCTTCTGGTTTTGGAGAAACGGAGAAGTTAAACTATCCAGCTTTGTATCGTGGTCGCCCAGCTACTGTCCGCGACGCCAGCTGTCACTAGCTCGACATGCTAGCAGGTTAGCACCAGTGCGGCTAATGCCAGATGACTGTGAAGTCAGTTAAAAGTTGTAAAAGTGTCGTCTGTAAACGTGGACGCCGAGGAGACGCGTGGCGGGACTGCGACCGTTACAATCAGCTATGCTAATGCCTTCAACAGCTGTACTAACTAACTTAGTTCACAAGATAAGCAATGTTTTAATAAACCTGCTGTGTTCATTTACTGTGAGCATAGTTTTTCCAGTAGATATTTGTAGGTGGAACGTTACTTTATAGTAACTTTGGATTTTTGCCAAAAGTAAATGTTGTTTATGTTGCTAATTATGTTATCCACAACAATAACAACTGATTTTCCTATGCTGTGTTTTAGTATTTTAAATTACAGTTTTATGAGCTTTATTCCATTGAGTTTTACTTCTACGGGGTAAGGAAAAGGGAAAAAATATATAAATATCCCAAGAATAATCTTGTAAATAGAATTCAGAGATATATATATATATATATATATATATATATATATATATATATATATATATATATATATAGAGAGAGAGAGAGAATTAATATATTTTGTGCATTTCTGTAAATGTATTCTTGTGGGTGGCATATTAAAACAAATCCCAACACCAACACAATACTTTAAGGTACAGAACCCGTCAAACGTGTGGACACATTTTGTCATCCAATTTTAATGAGAAAGTGTGTCCAAACATTTGACGGCTACTGTACGTTTCCAGAGGATGGTGGTGAAATGGATCTGGCTTCTACGTTGGCGAGTTCCCTCTACGGCCAATACTTGATTCCCTAATAGGTGTGATATATCTGAGAATACATATATACAAGTTTGTGGGGAGCCGGGGGCGTTGCTGCCTGTCTGCTGGTGCTCTCTGCACCAGAGATGAGTATTCCTTTGCATAAGAGATGGACGTCTGCATGCAAACAGCCAACTTCTAGTTAAGTTGATGACAAAGCCGAGTGACACAGTATTTTAATATTTCACTTACTCAAAGTGTATTATAGATGTAGCAGTGATGGAACAAGCAAATATAAATATGACAACTTGTCAAACTGCTATTTCTTACAGTTAGCAAACACAAAAAAAACGTTTTTGTTTTAAAGAAAAAAAAACTGCCTTAAGTGGTTGCTTTAAGTATGTGACACTGTAGAGCAATAATGTTATTGTTGGACATACAAATGGTTAAATTCCATTAAAATTAGTTACTTCTTGGGATCCATTATGTATTGGCAATTCAACCAAAAATTGCTTAAAATCATATGATGGGGGCATTTATTGTATTTGATGTGAATGAAATTACTATTTTGAACAGCTTCAAAAGTATGAGTGTTCATTCAGGCCATACTTGCGGTTCTTGTTGAAGCCCAACGTCCGTAACGAAATGGTCGAGTTGATGTGAATCATAGTTGACATGGGGCAGGTTTCCCCCTTGGTCCCTCGAGGCGTCAGAATGACTACTGAACGATAATTTATGCTTGTTTCTTTAACCATGACATGCACTTGAAAAAGAGTGTTCACCAATAGAGTTTTTTTCTGATGTCTGCACGTAGCATCACAATGGCAAAACAAACCGTCCTCAGTGGCACCACACTGGGGTGCAGCAGGCAAATAAAACATTTTGGAAGTAGCTGAGGTAACCATGTGGTTGTTGCTCCTTTTTCACGTGTGGGTTGTCCCATCACCTTTATAGTAATACCTACATACTTAGACAGTACGTTGTACAAAGGCTGAAGGATAAACAAAGCTCATGAGCTAACTACAGCCCACTAATTCATTGATTACAGATATTTGCATATATTCTAAATGTAGCTTCTTTCTTGATTTCTGTCTTTGGCTCATGACCATCGGAACAAGAGAATTCTTAAGCTCAGTGTTGTTGTTTTTTTTAATGAAACTCCGGGTAATGACTCCGTGATGGTTCGACATGTGCAATCTTAAATACATTTTTCCTTCTTTCTAAAGAGAAGTTTGACTTGGAGATGGGACAAGGGGGGAAAATGTGCTGTTGGAATAATTGTCGGAATATAAACTTCACTGCGCAGGTGGTTTTAATCTGGTCCGGACTGTAAATCGGCCCAAGAGGAGGCCGTTCGTCCAAATGAATTACGTTAGCAAAACACAGGATCACACAGCCAGAGTAAAAGGAAGGTTCACTCTCCTTCTCTGGAGGCAAGGATCAAGTCGAGGCAAGGATCAAGTCGGGGCTTGTTTTTGTAATAACCTGCATAATTTCTGCTGCGAACGTCCACTCAGTTCAAGCAGCATTCACCAACAGGAACCTAACAGGAACACGAGCTCAGTGCAACAGTTCTTAATGTCCTTTTAGCAGAATATTACAAAATGTGTCTGTTTATGCTACCGGTTGCTTATGTTTATAACGAATCGATTTTATCGATTATCGATAAAATCGATTATTAAAAGCGTTGGCAACGAATTTCATTATCGATGCGTTGTGTCACGCGATTATTACGTCCCTCAATGAGTTGCGGAGATGCGCGCGGAGCAAAAATAAAAATAAAGGCGCCGAGCCGACGTAGAGGAAAGAGCAGCCGGCAGTTGCTGTGAGTCACATGACGCAGGGAGAGACGTCTGTTCGACTAGTTGTCTAAGGTGTGCGAGCGTGGGGGGTCCCGGTCCACATTGTCCCGTTTTGACGTGAGGGACGTAACAAGCCTCCTGTTTACTCGTCATCCAGCTGATCAAGCTAGCCTTAGCTCGCTAATAACAGCAGTAAAGCAGTTAGCAAGACTAAGACACGTTTTTATTTACTCGCCAATTTTGGACCATTAATTTTTCAATGTGTTGTCTGATATTTTGTGCTTTGTCCCATATCGGTTATTGTTGACAAATATATTTGTGTGTGTTGTACTTTTTAATGCTGTCATATATGGTAGTCCAGTGCGCTTGTGCATATACTGTGGGTTATACGGTAGTTGATGTTATGCCTGTAAAGCGAGACACATGGTGATCCATTAAATCAACTAAGAAGCCTCTAATGCATTTATTTACAAATGCCATTTTAAATTCATCTCCTAGCACTTGGTTGTTTTTTAGCTGTATGCATTTACTTAACTTGCACTACAATGATGGTAATAATTTAATGAATATGCTTCAAGTGAACATGATGGTTTGTTTGTGAGTGTAGTATAGAGAACTAGTTCTGACAATTTTGAGGTTCTGTTTTAGAATAAAGGGTTGGAAATTAAAGCTTTTTAATGCTGTTTAAAAAAAAATCTGATTCATCGATTAATCGATTATCAAAATAATCGTTAGTTGCAGCCCTAATGTCCTCTACGTCTTTGTTTTAGGTATCTTATTATTTAATGGACCTGAGCGGAGTAGTGGACACTCTTACTCTCTGCCCAGTCTTTGAGTGTCTCTACATGCTGATGTGAATGGGATTAAAACTGCGTAATGCCCTGTTCTTCTCTTCTTTGTCTGTCCTTTTGAGTGTCTGTGTCTTCCTTTTCTCTCTCTCTCTGTGAAACTGACATCTCTTAGGGGTGAATTATTCCACTGTTCTATTCAGAGCCATTGGGAAAGCTTACTGTCAGGGTTTCCCCCTGATTATGTGAAGTAGCCAAGAAGTGAACTGATTGTCATCCGTTTGAATCACTGTGCTGTGCTTTTTTTAGCCCTCGTCTTTTGGCCACAAACAGCCAAAGGACAATTTCCCCCAACTTAACAACTCACGAATGTTTCAGGTTTAAATTGAACGCAAGGCACGGTTCTTTCAGTTTAAGGTCCTTTGAGTCCACCTGCTTCTGTTCATCTGAAGTAATGCCGCCGCATTTAATGTTAATAGTTTTTAAAACTATCAACTCACCCAACTTTATTCTTACTTGCTCCTGTACAAATTGTTTTATTTCCTTATGAAATAACAAAGACTGAAGTTTAACATGAAAATGCCCAGGGGAACTTTTTGAGGCTGTAATGGTTTTCATGCAAGTGCCCGAAAGTTACTGTGCATTTGCAACTCGGCTCGGGGCGCACAGGGTAGATGTGCCCTTCATGGGGGGCAGAGTAGTAGTAGAAGTGTAGGTCTCTGGCTTTGAGCCCAGACAAGCCATGTGGTGGAACCAAAGCAGAGGGGACCTTTCTGTTGGCTTTTTCTACGTAATCCACATATTTACTTTTTCCTTTTTTTCGTCACGTTTGTTGTTGTTTGTGCGTTTTTTTTGGTTGCCCGCCATACCGGCACAGAACATAGTAAACTCACCATCAGGAGGACCAGGGCTTCTTTCTTGTCTCAATGCCTTCTCAGGATGTGAAAGAGACCACCAGTGACATCAGAGAGACTGATCTAGCCTAATGAAATCTCCAGATGTCACCACAGCCACTTAGTGACTAGTCGAGTTTGACTTTTTTCTTTTAACGTGCCGGGACATTTTTTGTACCTGTGCGATCGCATTGGTCTTTGTCGTGTTTGGAAATAAAGACGTGACATGGGATATTTTTAACGAAAGGATCAAACTGAGAGCAGCTAGCGGAGAAGACATTATGCCCTTGTCGGTGTTGTTGTCACTGCTCCGCTTCTCTGGACAAGAGCGCGGTCCTCTCAGTCCTTGTCGTGGGAAAGACTGAAATTACATCGCTCTCATGGTGGACTATTTTGAGCTCCCAGAGAGAGTGGCAGAGGGCAGGCGGCAGGTTCTAGTGACTCGTTTGTACTTCGATCAGGAGAACCCCTCACGTCCCAGCACGTCTGCTTTCCACTGCTCGGCACTTTGAGATCTCTCCTCGAGGAGACGAGCAGAAGAATGCTGTGCGCTACATCGACAGGTGAGTGTGTTGGCACTCCCGGACTCTGGCCAGGTGTGTGTGTGTGTGTGTGTGTGTATGTTTGGACTTTTATGTTAACGGGCTGGAGTCACTACTCATACAAGCAGCTGTCGTAACAGTACCGGTTTTCCTGAAGTCTGTTCTAAACTATAATACATTTTCCATAAAATAACTTGACAAATTTGGTATATTTTATTTTCTTCCATCTGCTGAAAGTGATTATGTTATATATTCATAAAATTATTTGATTGTATTCACTGCACTTCCCACTTTGCTAACGTGCAGTAAGCTCGGGTCCCTTTTTTATCATCTTGATTCTGAAGCTTGTTGATATTAGACATAGACATTTACTGTATAGATCTAATAACATTGACCCCCACGATGTAATCCAAAAGGTTAATAAAAGAAGAGCGGAAAAGGGCGAGTGGGGTCTCACCGTTACACAAGCCAATGTAGACGTTGCAAAATGAGGCCTTCATGTATCTGGAACGAGAACGAGTTTGTGGACCTACTGGTTCTGATATTGACGTCCCCATGTGGGGCGGATCACCATGTGGGTGCCTCCTAATCCCACTGACCTGAAGAGGTCCCAGCGCCCAGCGTGATGAATGAGTCGTTTGTTTGCCGGGGCGAGGCATGAGTAACTATGTGTGGCATCTGTCTAGTTTAAATTTAGTGTAACTGAAGCTACCGCTGGCTGCGCTGTATCAACATGTCGAAGGCTGCATTACACCAGAGAGAAAGCTGTTGAACTCCCGCATCTGCTTTCATTTTTTCTCTCTTCACTCCACCTTTTACTATGAGGAATTGCTCGCTACGCCGGGGTTAGTTTGGTTTTGAATCATGTTTTAATTTAGGCTACATCTCAATGCCTTGTTTCAGTCGAGCTCTGGCTCGGGATTGGCACCGCCCCCCCCCCCCCCCCCTCGTTATGTGACCAGTGGTCCTAGAGATAAACAATGATTGGTGCGCCGCAGATGGGATACTCCACAAGTTATCTAAATTAAGTAGCTTTAGTAACTCACTTTTCAACTTGTGATGCGCTCGTTTGATTTTGAAGGAGGTGATGGGACAGATTGCAGTCGAGGCGTTTGACTGGAACCTACTACGTGGGTCAAAACCGGAATGAGGGCCATGTGGACTTTGACAGCTGGGCGCAAAGGGCGCACTAATTGTGGATAGAGGTTGTATAAATATGAAGCTGCTGATCACTATAGTAAACATATTCTAGTCATCTCGTTCTACTCAACATGTATGAACAAAAAAAATAAAGCAAAGGCGGTTTCTACTGTTTTCACTTTCATTCATTCTTTGGGAGGGGAAATCGCCTAATGCTCTTGTTTCTTTCCTTCATTATTTCCTGTCGGTTTGTCTTCTGTTGTGGTTGCCTGATGACAAGCAAGATAAAGAGGAGCAGAACTGTTCTGAGGCGCTTCCCCGACCGGAGCAGATGGTCCCGTTACTTTTATTAACCGATCCTCCTTATCTATTCACCTGCTGCTCCAGCAAACCTTGCGGGGGGGAGAATGGACCAGCAAACGGTGGGGGTTATTCGGGTGAACGGACCGGCCGAAAAGGTGGGGGGGAAGTAGTTGTTGTGGATAGACGCACGCTCGCTGTCCGCTGGTGCGAGCGAGCGTGCACACGTGTCAGTATTCTGGGCAGACTTTTGTCAATGCAGGAAAATGGTATAGACCGCGTCGTAATCGGTGGGATTCGTTACAAACTTTCTTTGAGAGTGTTGCCTGGTGCGTGCATACTGCAGTCTCACGGCGAAGACCCGCCGTTATAAATGTCAACTCCTTTCTCTTGTCTCTCCCCACTCTGCATTTCTCTCTCAAACACCTTCCGTCTCTCTCGTTTTCTCTCACACATGAAGGGGAAAAAAAGCTGTTTCCCTGTGCGTCCCTCTCCCCCTTGCTCTGCGGCTCCCTCCCCCAGTGTGACTTTTTTTTTTTTTTTTCATGCACTGTCAGCCACTGACAGATTGTTTAAATGTCACCCGTGCTAGCAGTAGCCTCTGATGTTATCTGCTCTGGGTTATTGCGGGCCATCAAGCAGCTCGTGTTCGGCCTTCAAGCCAATGTTGTAACGCGCTGCAGCTCTATCCCGCGCCACCGACAATGCATACGTAAAACCATCTGAGTCATTGTCGCTTAAATGGTAAAGAGAGGCCGGGTGCGGCTGCAGCATGCATTTTGATCTAGTTGCTCAAAAATCTGTGTTTACATGGCAACTGTGGCTTAGTGGAGGAGCGGGTCGTCTTTCCGGTGGGGTTTAATCCCTGGCTCTGTTAGTCCATGTCAGTCCAAGACATTTAACCCCACATTGCTCCTGTAGGCTTGTGTGTGAATGACAGGAACTGTTAAACCACTTTGACTGGTCGTAGGACTAGACGAGCGCTAAACTAGTACAAGACCATCTATTAACCATTTACCCCGATGTTCCCCCAAGCATACACGGTGAAAACCTCAGCGTAATCTGTGTCTGTGTTCACTGGCTTTCCCATATTGTTTTATCTCAAATCAGTTTTGTTGATGTTTAAGAAACGAGGCGTTGCCCAGTTTGTTAGATGGACGTAAAGATGAGTCTTTTTACCGGGCCTGTAAGTGCCAGATGCATCAGTGAATTTAATTTGCAGATGCACTAGCAACTATTATCACTTATGCCAGATATATATTTGGGGGATCTGGTTTTATTTCTATTGGTGGGATTAGCTCTTAATGGGCGGCTGGGAGACCACAACATTACAATTGGGGCTGTTCCCGACCAATGAAATTATCTTTTGTCGACGCTAACGCTCAATGAGTGATTAATGTAAGATCAGTTAATTTAATCGACAGATCCGCACAACTGATTTTCTCCGCAACGTATTACACAAAACAACCAGTTGTGTTTTCTAGAGACGTGCTCATAAGTTTCTTGGAAATAACTGTTTCTCCATAAAAACAATTAAATAAGTTGACTATGATCAAAATGTAAAGGGTGCAGCCCTAATATCTATCAGCCGTAGCTTTGTACCGCTAGTTTGGACGTATCCGTCAACTACGTGTTACTTGATTCTCATGAGCTAAAGAAGTTTCATTTATGTGGACGTTTAGCTCACTGCTTGAGAGGAACTTGAGTGACTGACATGTCCTGCATTATCTGGTGTTTCCAATTTAGCGACCCCGCTATAACCACTTGTCCCAGTTTTGTTTATTTTAACACTGGTGTTTTACCCGTTAATGTCACAATTAAATGTTTGTAAAGCAGACTTGCCATTTTAAAAACAGACAATTTTCATGGACAAAATATAGGTACCGATTTTTTCTGATCTTTTCAGTGTACCACATTCACCCCTAATGTACCCCAGCGGCAATTAGCAATGTGTTTGCAAGGGATCTTCGTGCGTCGGTGGCTATTTAGTTCAGGTGGTTACTTGGCACTCTATGTTTATCCCATAATGTTATCTCTGCATGAGTTTGTTAATTAGGAGCTTAATTTAGCTGCTGGCATATGTTAACATTGGCTTAGGCTGCCATTGTTAAGCCTCTGCTGGCTGCTAAGTCTCATGTGACGGCACAGGAAGGCTTTTTGATGCAACCCTAACATAACATTAAGACAAGGCAGTAACACGGCTCGGAATACACCGACGTGCTGTGTTCCTTATATTACTTGGGAGAAGTGGAGCCTGCCGCTGTCTGCATTGCCTTTTTACAGCCACAGGTGTAGGCCAACCCTGCACAATACGCGTGTGCATGTGCGTCACAAACTCTGTGTTTAGAAACGTAGGCGACCAGCCAGCCCCAGTTCTTGGAAAACCCAAGGAAGGAATTAAATTTGCTTTCGTGAGCTGTGTTGGGAATCACTGCCAATATCTATATCAACGGAAATACAATTTTCACTGAAGGTTTTTAAGACCCTGAAAGGAGGGCATTGTTTAATTGTCATTAATTATTCAATGTATTGATCAAGGTTCACTCTCCTCATCAATTTCCCGATATTGCTTTTTATTCATATTCACAGTGGGCCACTGCCTCCGTTTTGAGTTTCACAGAAATCCATGCCGGGGTTTTAAGTTATGCAAAGCTTATCCCAAATAGCTGGCATCAGGAGAGAAAAGTAAGGTGAAGAAAAGGTAGTTGTTTATTATGAACAGATGACATGAGCTTGCGGCTCACAGAAGTATGAGATGATGAAGCTGATTGATCTGCAAAGATCGGACGGAGCAGGGTGTGTCCCAGACTCGCAGACAGTGAAAGAGACAGAGACACTGAGTCAAGTCTGAAAGTCACCGGTCTGTAGCAGCTGATGCATTTGTAGAAACAGAAGCTTGTCGTCCGTAGGAACGGTGCTCAAGAACCATTTAAAATAATTTATTTTTATGAGCAATAAACATCTGGATTTCACACTTTTCATTGTCTTTTAATTGATTGTTTATCTGAGGCGTATACATCTGATCCCACTCTGTCGGTGACGTGCCGGCATCTCTGCTGCTCCGGTCGGTGGGCCGGCAGCTCTTGAGGAGGGTTGAAAGAGGAGACCTGGGCCGAACACAAAGCCTTCGGCACGGAGGATGTAAGCAGAGCCGACTCTAATCAACCTGCATGCCCACCACAAAGGGAACCCTAACTACGGTTACCCACTAGCTGCAGCAACACGTGGTGCTGCAGCTAGTAACCTAAAACGCTAATAGATGTTGGGGTATGCGCACATACATGTGCACGAGGGTACACTCGCACATACGGTAAATGCAAAACAACACAGGAAGGCACAGAGGCAGCCACCACAGGCACAGAGGAACAAACACACATTCATACACCACCCACACACACTCCGACCCGTGCACGTACACACATTCACATGGAGAGCGGTCGACTGAGAGATATTCGCATCACAACTAACGGGTGAGCCTGTCAGCTCTCTGGGAGCTATGATTCCTGTTCTCCCTCAGTACTACGCTGGGCTACAACGTGGGGCTTTGTGTCACGGCCTGGTCACAGGACACACTTTGAGTGCAGTGAGAGAGTATGGGGAGGAGGGGAGGGACAAAGACTCCCCCAAGGCGTTGTGCCGTCACCCGTGGGTCCGGCCACGACAACACAGCGGTCTTTCTGGAGTGTCACCCACAGAGATGCGCTTCAGTGAAGCATCTCTCAGCGAGGCGGAGCTATTATTATCTTAAGTCCAGCAAAGCCTCTTACAGATCTTTATTTAACCAGATTGTCTGTCTGATGTATGGATACTTGAGGAGGCTTTCAGGAACAGTGCAGAGGCCTTGCAACCAGGGCCAGTGAGGAAACAAACAACTACTACTCCTCTCTGACCTCTTGTCCTAAGGTGACTGGTGTTTGGCACTGACGACCCACCCCTTTCCTCACAGTGGTGGGATTTAAGGAGCAGGCACATCTTACCTCCGGGAGAAGAGAGGGGCAGGTAATGTGGGCGCCCCCCTGTCTGATCGGTACATGTGCAACACGCCCACCGACTTGAAGAAGAAAAAGGATAAAATAGAAAAGCAGATGTTTTGTCTTTGCACTCACCAAATAAGAATTTACTGCACTCGTTACAATCACTGGGCCAACACAGATACCAAATACAAAGTCAAAGACTTCCCCACACCGACATGTGTTTCAAACTGTGTATTTGACCCAAAAGTAGTTATGACCCGGTACTATATGATGACAGATGCTTTTAATAGAGCGAATGAATGCAATGTGTTTGTGTTTTCCTTCCATGACAATTTGTTTCAAACTGATTATAATGCTCAATTAAATTTTTATTGAAACTATATACATATTCTTTACAAAGAGGCCGGAACTCTATTCATGTTATTTTCCAAATCAGGCGACCACAGTTTTTGCTCTCAACGTCGTCCCTCCGCTGCTCTTGGTCAGCCTGTCAGAGTATCCGGTGCTGGTCTTGTGACAGGCGGGTCGAGCCGCTCTAAATAAAGCCTGCTGCTGCTGCCGCTGCTGTTGGAGAGTGAGGAGGAGACACGTACAGGAGCTCGAATGAACGCACTACCGAGCTGTGGCCTATTTATCTTACTGCGCTTGAGAGATGAAATATTTTGAATGTAAACAAATGGCTCCTATTTTGAGGCTGGTAGATACATTTAGGGAATATGCAGAGGATCTTGATTTCACAATACTCTCTTGCGCAGGCCTCACTGTGGTTTCAGCTTAGCTAATCATTCAATGAATGCTCAATCTCTTTGGCCTGTATTTGTCCCTCTGTCTTTTTGCAATTTCTAGATATTTAGAAGAGATTAATCATCGCTCTCTTTTTTTCTTTAGAAAGCAGAAGTTGAATTTATCATAGCTTAAACACTGAACGCAGGACATGACGGGAAGCTTGATGTTAAATAATTCTTTTAAATTTCTAAATGGGTTATATGTTGTTGTAAAAACGTGTGTGTGTGTGTGTAATCACACATACACATTTTAATTTCCTAATGCAATTCTAATGTGAAAATGTCTCTGCAAGTGCAATGAAGTTCCACATGTCAAACATTGGGTTACTCCCACTGGGAGCAGTAGAGCGTATCCAGTTTAGATTTATCAATAACCTCTAACAGACTAGTGCCAATGCGTACAGTGGCCTCTTGTCTATTTGTTTGTGTGTGTGTGTTGACCTTTGGTATAAATAGCCTGTCCGCGCTGGCTGTGATGACAGCGGACAGCACGCACCGCTGTGTGAATTTGTTTCCTGAGTGGTGCCGTTCATTGGTTATCCCTCTTGGAACAATGCCTGTATAACTGACCGCTACCCAGCAACACTCTGGCCTCTAATTTCCTGAAACTGGGCTCAATTGCAAGCGCAAACCCAATGGCTCAATAGCATATACACTAGGTCTGTATTCAAATATTTTGATGGAATTTTGGGCTCACAGGTAGTCCTAGTGAGAACGGACACATTACTCGTGGGTGGAATGTAGCATCATTATAATGACCTATTACAGCTTCTCTGCTTATCGCTTTTAAAACAGAGATTTCACACCACAGAGTTGAGCTTTAGCCCTACAAATATACAGCAACCTACACAGTAATACACAAATATGCTTAAATAGGCTTTCGTCTTCTTTGCTGCTTTTGAGTTGGCTTTGGATTGAAGAGAAAACCAAAGCTACAGTCTCGGATGAAACTTGCCTCGTTATTATGTTTCTACAGTTGGTTCCTGGCTGCCATACTTTGGAGTGATTTAAACTGGAGTGGGGATTAAAGCGATTTTAGTGCTTTTGTGTGATGAAAACACAACCTTAGCTGTGCCACTGCAACGCAAGGTAGCTTTCCTGGGAATTTGGCTTCAGTAGCTGTGACATAACAGTGATTAACCGTGATTAAACTCTGAAAACTATTTTTATTGAATTCAAAGTATGTAAAACCAACATAAGCTTTTAATCGACTTGATCTGGATGTTGCGGCTCAGAGTAATTTGCATTTTGCTTTGTCATTAACTCGATGAAGTCAAACTAAACATTAAGGGGGGAAAAAATAACGTCCAGAATTCTCTTTCTTAATCTTCCCTTTGTTTTCTTCTCCTAGATTTGGAGCCTGATGACAACACGTCGTTTTACATCTTAAATGTGGGCCAGCCCCAGTCTATGGTCACCAACCACCAGTCTATCGGCCTGCCTCGTCATGGCATGCAGTCCCACTCCCAGATCATCAACACCTCCCAGCGCCATCACTCCCACAAACCAGGCTCCGAGCTTCCCAGCTACGGGGCCCATGACCCCAAGTACGGCGGCTCCCCTCTGCTGCCCTCTGCTCCCTTGGAAGCGCCAAAGGCCTTTGAGTGCCCAAGTATCCAGATCACCTCCATCTCCCCCAGCTGCCAGCAGGAGATGGGCGGCAACGACGACGATCTGAGACCCAATGGTCCCGACGGGGACTACCACAGCGATAGGCCCCTGTCCAGAGATCACCTTTACTTGCCCCTGGACCACTCGTACCGGGACTCTTCGCTCAGCCCGAGTCCGTGCAGCAGCCTCTCGTCCAGGAGCTGGTTCTCTGACGCCTCCTCCTGCGAGTCGTTCTCACACGTCTACGACGACGTGGACTCGGAGCTCAACGAAGCCGCGGCCCGCTTCACCCTGGGCTCCCCTCTCACCTCCCCCGGCTGTGTCTCCCCGCAAACCGGCGGCGGGGTTCTGGAGGAGCAGCCCCACTGGCAGCACCAGCACCCCGCCTTCGTGCACTCCATTAGCCTGTCGCCTCGCCAGTCCCCCTGTCACTCGCCGCGCACCAGCGTCACTGACGAAAACTGGCTGAGCCCGCGGCCCCCTTCCAGGCCGTCCTCGCGTCCCACCTCACCCTGCGGCAAGAGGCGGCACTCCAGCGCCGACATCTGCTTCCCCGGCTCGTTGTCGCCTCACCACTCGCCCACGGCCACACCGGGACCTTCACCGCGGGGCAGCGTGACAGAGGACACCTGGGCGGGCAGTCCTTCGGTGTCACCCTTCCAGTGTTGCCCATCCGAGGCGGACATCCCGTCCAAGACAAGGAAGACCTCACAAGACAGAACGTCCATGCAGACTGGGAAAGGGGAGCTGGGGCCACACGACCAAGGAAATATGTCTCCTAATCTGGACTCTCCTTCAGACGACGGCTTGCACAGCCTGAAAAAAGATGGGCCCGGGGAACAGTTTCTTTCAGTGCCCTCTCACTTTTCGTGGAATAAACCCAAACCTGGTCATACACCAATATTCAGGTAATTGTCTGGAGAAAATAACAGTTGAAAGTTTTAACCATTTGTTTCTAAACCCAGCTCCATCTGATAGATGCAGTCACCATATCAGGTTCAATCAAAGTGCTCATGCAGATGGGGAGTGATACAATGGAGAGGAAGTGATATGAAAATTTAAATTTTGTTTAAATGTCAGTGAGGGCTTTCTCAACTGGTTTTCTGTTGCAATCCATTTGTTCTTTTCTACTTCCTGTTTGTATTCGAGAAAGACTTAGCGACAGTAGTGTCAGCAGTCCTAGTTTAGAGTAGATTCTTGATCCATTAGATCCTGTAAAAGTGTAAAAAGTAATTACTCCGTCAAGGCTAAACAATACACCTCAGTCGTAAATGTTCTTACAGTGTTGTCAGGTGTAATAAACATCGGCAACCCTTTGAGATGTTGGCGAGAATTGAAATCATTGCTGGGCAATAAATTGATATCAAACAGCATGTCAGGTATAAAAGATCTGTTGATCAATGTTCAGTAACTTTGAGCTTTGTATCAGCAGTATAAATCTGTCTCCAAAACATTGTATAGCAATACATGTTTATTGGAGTCCAGAGGGGAACACAATCTCCACATTTATAGAGCGATGGGCGCTTTCCAAACGCTATCTCTGGGTTTCTCTGGAGAGGAGTCGGCTGTCTGTTCTCCAATGTGTGCAGCAGATGAAGACATGGCTTTGTTTGTGTGCACTGGCTCCTAGCGCTGTAAATCAGCACAGGGCACATATGGCAAGGGGGCCACGGCGCGCACACACACACACACACACACACACACACAGATACATACACAAGCACATGCATAGACATAACACAAATGCTTTCTCACATCGACCTAAAACATTCTCCAGACAATAACAGGCCAGGGTAGCGGGGTCAGCCTCACGATGAGTCACTATTCGGTATTTGTCCCCTTGCCCTTGTGAAATGTCCTGAGGCCATGCCTGCGTACAATGTTCGCGTTGCTGTACAGATGGAGGCTTGTTGGGTTTGTCTGATGCATATGTACATATTTAGATTGAATATCTATTGCAAAATAATTATTTCGAAGGTTTCATCACTTCATATGTGACCGTATACTAATTGATCGGATGGAGAGGATGCTAGTAGGCCAATGTGGGCCAATGCAGACTATACAGAAGATGAGGCTGGGAGCCTGAGACATTTGAGAAAGGTTACGCTCCGTGTCGGGACCGAGCACACCGCTTCGCCTCTACGCCGCCACAAAGCTCATATTTCCCGTGTCCTCCTCTGCTCCTGTTACCGCAGCAGCCATGCAAACCCACACTTCCTGGGTGGTTATGTCACGGCCGTTGGGAGAGAAAACACAAGGATTAGGATGCCTCCATTGCACTCGAGCTGGAGCTGTTGGCAGTAGGGAACCTTAGTTTGAAAATCTAACCTAAAAGGATTTAGCGGATCATTCATTCATCTTCAGTCAGTAGTTAACCAGTAGTTAACCGTACAGTGTTTATAAAGTGGGATATGTTGGTGGCATTTGTATACATACTGTGTGATTTGCTCATATTCTTTATGTAAAGACATTTACCTACGTTGTTTTTTAATCAACTTTTTCCATGTCATTCGTGTCACATCTATAAAATGTAGCTCCGTTTGATTCTTTTTTTTAACCACAAGGCCGCATTTGGCTGCTCGGAACGTGAAAGAAAAATGGCCTTTCATTCCAAAATGCAGTCTTTCCTTTGGATTGGCTTCCAGTCCGTAGGGTGGTTCATGGGGAGAAATGGCGCCGCTGAAAGCCTGACTCGCACGTCTCCAGTCCGGTCTTGATTAGATCGGTCCGCTTGAAGCCAGCTCTTGACGGGTGTTTGGAAAGGGAAGAATTAAAGTGATCAGCCATGGCTAAAACCTTACAATCTTTCCCCAAAGAATTCTCCGTACTGTCGAAGATCCATCATGCGATTTTGGACGTGTGTGCATGCTCGGAGTCTGTAATGAAAGCGTATGCCACCGTGTGACGGGCTGCACAAAGAGCCCACAGTGGAGAGCAGTGCAGGTCCTCTTCTTCTTTTTTAGCCCACGAGGAAGCATTTACTCGCAGCTGCAGTCGACTCACTGACTCGGGCCTAACATACATCAAAATAGAGACCGACGCGCACAGACGCAGTTTGATTTATGGCTGTGTATGTTGCTGTGCTCATAGAAAACAATGTCACTTTGTAACTGCTGCCAGACAAACACCTGGATGACACACATACAGTCTAACTGGTGCTGCCTCTGTGAACATGAATGACTAATGTGTACACAGTCGGGACGCAACAAAGGCCGACAATGTGGCTTTGACTAGAATTTAAATACCTCTTCAAGTTAAACTGTAGATTTCAGTACAGATATTGTAGATGAGAATATAACACTTGTGTAAAGAGAAGTAAATGCTTAATTTGAATGAATAACAAAAGCAGAGTAAACCATTAATCTGAAAGAAAAAAAATCACAATCATAACCCAAACTGTGGATGAACCATTTTATGGACATTTTTAAATACACATTGAGAACAGATTACCTCCAGTTTTGGGTGTTTTTAAATGTCGCCAAATACAACCGAACAACAAGAGATACAAAAACATTTGGAACAGGCTACTGCCTGGTGGTTAGTTATGGTTGATAGCAGTGTTTGCTAAATGTTTTGGAGATAAACTCTCAAATGGAGAGACCTGCTTTCTCTGTGGAGAACGCCATTGAGTGTTTTACTTTGAGCAGCTGTTCAAATACGACCTACACGGATGAAAAAAAGAGGCAGGCCGAAAAAACATGCAATACCATGCATTACACATAAAAATATACACTTGTATAACACACACACACACACACACACACACATAGACAAGACAGACATCTACTCAGTGTGTGACACACACTCTCATCCTACCACCCGTTCACTGACCCACACAGTCACAAAGAAAACCCCCTTTGAGGATGATTCACCCGTAACGTCTTAACCTGACTTATAACTAGTGTTATGTTTAAGAACAGGATTAATGCATGTGGGCATTCCAGTGAGTAATCATCTGAAGGGGCAAAGATAACTAACTGCCTGCACACCTGCCTCAGACCATGAAAGGGAACATATTGTTTTGGCTGTTGGATGTTTTCAGACAGCCTTAACGTAGAAAGAGCGGCATCTACGTCACGTAGATGAACACGCATACAGAACAATTTTAAATATGCTTTCTGTGAAGGCGTGAGAGCTTTGATTTAGGGGAATTTTTACTCTTAGCGGTATTCAAATTTTCTTTCTTTGTCATTTATTCTTAAAGGCCAGGTCAGTTTATACCAGTTAATACAACCACGCACCTTTCTACTTAGTGGTATTCTTTCATAAAGTGTATGTTTTAATCATATCATGCCCTAACTTACTCTCCCTCCGTGTGTGTGTGTGTGTGTGTGTGTGTGTGTGTGTGTGTGTGTGTGTGTGTGTGTGTGTGTGTGTGTGGGGGGGGGTATTCTCCTATCAGGACATCTTCACTGCCTCCACTGGATTGGCCTCTTCCAAGCCAGTTTGGCCAGTACGACCTGAAGATAGAGGTACAACCCAAAGCCCACCACCGAGCGCACTACGAGACCGAGGGCAGCCGAGGAGCTGTCAAAGCGTCGTCGGGAGGACACCCCATCGTCAAGGTAACAAACCCTTTGGCCACTCACACGTAAATATGACTAAAATCTCTTTTGCACAATATTAACTTTGGGTTTCTGCCACATAAAAACACTATGTGAGCAGCGCCGTCTCCGCAATACGGAGGATTACATTTCTTTCTGAGGTCAGGATTGATTTAAAGCCAACAGCTTCCCGAGAGATTGAAATGGTTTTCCAGTTTGGGGAATTGCCCTCCTCAACCGTTGCAGAACTTGGCCACCCACCTGTCACCCATCGATGGCTGTTACTAAGACCAATGCTGCACCCTATGGAGAACTGGCGCTGCGGGATGATAGGTTACTGGTCAGCCTGTCAGCCTGTTTGTGGCAGGGAGACGAGGTGCAGTCGGCCTGGAGGGGGGGGAATACATAGAGAGATAGAGAGAGACCCCGTTCCCATTAATATTTCAAGAAGACCGTGACAAGCTTCTTTTGTGTGTAGAAAAAGGCCTCAGAGACAAAGCATGACCGTATTGTGGAGGCCAACCATGGCTGACTTGAGACTGCGCGTTTGGTCAGCTGATCGATCGGGCCAATAGGAGTGCCGCATGCCGTCAAATATCCTCTGCACACCTGTCCCCGCTGCATCTACTCTACTCGCTAAAAGAGGCCTCTACATACATTTCATACAAAGTTTTGTCTAAAAAAAAGAACCTTGCTTTAACTGTCATGTCCCGCTGCTATTTACTGTTATTAAGTAATGTCCATGGCTTTGTCATCGGTCCCACGGTAAGACATGCAAAGTGCTCTGGAAACACAGCTTAGTTTGTGGATGATCATTATGATTTATAATTGTTTTGTTGTTATTAGTTTTGTGCGTTGTCATTGTTTGGGACTACAGATGGGAAGGTTTGTCCTTCGGCTAACTTAGTCACCACTCATTATGCCCCATATAAACCAGGTTATACAACTTTTTCTTTTAAACGGCAACAATCACACAGCGGTGGATGCAATATTTCCCAAAAGAACCACGTTTCCCAAATTACTGCCATTTGTTGCTTTAGAAACAGC